>NC_135807.1:5914080-6044897 GCF_964213995.1 Mustelus asterias
AGGGGGGGGGGAAGGGGAGAGAAAGGGGGGGGGAAGGGGAGAGAAAGGGGGGGGAAGGGGAGAGAAGGGGGGGGAAGGGGAGAGAAAGGGGGGGGGGGGGAGGGAGAGAAAGGGGGGGGGAAGGGGAGAGAAAGGGGGGGGGGAAGGGGAGAGAAAGGGGGGGGGGGAAGGGGAGAGAAAGGGGGGGGAAGGGGAGAGAAGGGGGGGGGGGGAAGGGGAGAGAAAGGGGGGGGGAAGGGGAGAGAAAGGGGGGGGAAGGGGAGAGAAAGGGGGGGGAAGGGGAGAGAAAGGGGGGGGAAGGGGAGAGAAAGGGGGGGGAAGGGGAGAGAAAGGGGGGGGAAGGGGAGAGAAAGGGGGGGGAAGGGGAGTGAAAGGGGGGGGGAAGGGGAGAGAAAGGGGGGGAAGGGGAGAGAAAGGGGGGGGAAGGGGAGAGAAAGGGGGGGGAAGGGGAGAGAAAGGGGGGGGAAGGGGAGAGAAAGGGGGGGGAAGGGGGAGAGAAAGGGGGGGGGAAGGGGAGAGAAAGGGGGGGGGAAGGGGAGAGAAAGGGGGGGGAAGGGGAGAGAAAGGGGGGGGAAGGGGAGAGAAAGGGGGGGGAAGGGGAGAGAAAGGGGGGGGAAGGGGAGAGAAAGGGGGGGGAAGGGGAGAGAAAGGGGGGGGAAGGGGAGAGAAAGGGGGGGGAAGGGGAGAGAAAGGGGGGGGAAGGGGAGAGAAAGGGGGGGGAAGGGGAGAGAAAGGGGGGGAAGGGGAGAGAAAGGGGGGGGGAAGGGGAGAGAAAGGGGGGGAAGGGGAGAGAAAGGGGGGGAAGGGGAGAGAAAGGGGGGGAAGGGGAGAGAAAGGGGGGGGAAGGGGAGAGAAGGGGGGGGGGGGAAGGGGAGAAGAGGAGAAAGGAGGAGAGAAAGGAGAGGAGCAAGGAAAGGAGAGTATGGATAACCGTGTGTCAGACCTGGTCATTCTTCAGTTCATTTGAGAATATCTCCAACAGGGAAATGGCTGCACCCAGTGCCGTGAGCTGGTGTGTACACTGGGAATTCTGCCAATTCCCCGACCAATATATCACTGTGGTAGTGGGTTATTCCACACTGCGAGTATCTAAACCTCTTTCTCCACCCAACCATCTTCTCACTCATCAGATTTTCCAGGATTCCTCCTCCCTAATTGTTAATTCACATTTCCTGTATTAGAATTTCTCTCAGCCAATGAAAGAGAACAGAAGTCAATTTTTACTCGATTTATTCACAAAGTGGAAGATTACAAATGTCCAACCTTTATCTCTACAACTGCCGCCAGTGCCTCTTTATATGGTATTGACAATTAATACAGATAATCAAATGATAAACTGGGGCATTGTAAACTTCAATGGACACTGGAGATATCATGAACTGGGGTGGAGAATGCACTCCAATATCCGCAGTCCAATCACCCAAAGCTTCAAGTGTACCTGTCACACACATAGAACATAGAACATTACAGCGCAGAACAGGCCCTTCGGCCCACGATGTTGCACCGACCAGTTAAAAAAAAACTGTGACCCTCCAACCTAAACCAATTTCCTTTCGTCCATGAACCTATCTACGGATCTCTTAAACGCCCCCAAACTAGGCGCATTTACTACTGATGCTGGCAGGGCATTCCAATCCCTCACCACCCTCTGGGTAAAGAACCTACCCCTGACATCGGTTCTATAACTACCCCCCCTCAATTTAAAGCCATGCCCCCTCGTGCTGGATTTCTCCATCAGAGGAAAAAGGCTATCACTATCCACCCTATCTAAACCTCTAATCATCTTATATGTTTCAATAAGATCCCCTCTTAGCCGCCGCCTTTCCAGCGAAAACAATCCCAAATCCCTCAGCCTCTCCTCATAGGATCTCCCCTCCATACCAGGCAACATCCTGGTAAACCTCCTCTGCACCCTCTCCAAAGCCTCCACATCCTTCCTGTAATGTGGGGACCAGAACTGCACACAGTACTCCAAGTGCGGCCGCACCAGAGTTGTGTACAGTTGCAACATAACGCTACGACTCCTAAATTCAATCCCCCTACCAATAAACGCCAAGACACCATATGCCTTCTTAACAACCTTATCTACTTGATTCCCAACTTTCAGGGATCTATGCACACATACACCTAGATCCCTCTGCTCCTCCACACTATTCAAAGTCCTCCCGTTAGCCCTATACTCAACACATCTGTTATTCCTACCAAAGTGAATTACCTCACACTTCTCCGCATTAAACTCCATCCGCCACCTCTCGGCCCCACATGCGCCCTCTCCAGGGACACACAGGCGCATGGACACACCATGGAATAGAGGTAGGCAGTCAGGTCAAACAACCCCCCTCAACTACCCGCTGCCTCGGACCTTAGATCTTAGATATCTTAGAAACCCTACAGCACAGAAAGAGGCCATTCGGCCCATCGAGTCTGCACCGACCACTATCCCACCCAGGCCCTACCCCCATATCCCTACATATTTTTACCCACTAATCCGTCTAACATACGCATCCCAGGACACTAAGGGGCAATTTTTTACCATGGCCAATCAACCTAACCCGCACATCTTTGGACTGTGGGAGGAAACCGGGGCACCCGGAGGAAACCCACGCAGACACGAGGAGAATGTGCAAACTCCACACAGACAGTGACCCGAGCCGGGCATCGAACCCAGGTCCCTGGAGCTATGAAGCAGCAGTGCTAACCACTGTGCTACCGTGCCGCCCCGTTTATTGGCACCTTGGTCATGCATCCCAAAGAGGTGGCCCTCCGTTAAACTTCACCCCCTCCAATAACAACCCCAACCTCGATGAAACCGAGTCAAGACTTGAAAGCTCTGACAAAGGGTCAGACGAAGACGACCAGCTTCTTCCCTGCTGCCATCAGACTTTTGAATGGACCTACCTCACACTAAGTTGATCTTTCTCTACACCCTAACTATGACTGTAACACTACATTCTGCACTCTCTCCTTTCCTTCTCTATGAATGCCATGATGTGGAGATGCCGGCGTTGGACTAGGGTGGACACAGTAAAAAGTCTCAACACCTGGTTAAGGTCATAGTAAGTAAAGTTTATTTATTAGTCACAAGTAAGGCTTACATTAACACTGCAATGAAGTTACTGTGAAATTCCTCTAGTCGCCACATTCCGGCGCCCGTTAGGGTCTAACCAACACGTCTTTCAAAATGTGGGAAGAAACCGGAGCGCCCAGAGGATAATCATGCAAACACGGGGAGAACCTGCAAATTCCACACAGAGAGTGACCTGAGCCGGGAATTGAACCCGGGTCCCTGGCCCTGTGAAACAGTAGCGCTAACCACTGTGCTACCATGCCATTCCTAGAAACCCTACAGTGCAGAAGGAGGTCATTCGGTCCATTGAGTCCGCACCGACAACAATCCCACCCAGGACCTCTCCCCATAACCCCAAACATTTACCCTACTAATCCCTCTCACCTACACATCCTAGGACACTAAAGGGACAATTTATCATGGACAATCAACCTAACCCGCACATTTTTGGACTGTGGGAGGAGACCCACACAAACACAGGGAGAACGTGCAGATTCCACTCAGACAGTGACCCAAGCTGGGAATTGAACCCAGGCCCCTGGCGCTGTGCGACAGCAGTGCTAAACACTGTGTTGCCACAGGTGGCACAATAGTTAGCACAGGTTTATTTGAAACCACGAGCTTTCGGAACACTGCTCCTTACCTGATGATGTGGAGATGCCGGCGTTGGACTGGGGTAAACACAGTAAGAAGTTTAACAACACCAGGTTAAAGTCCTTACCTGATGAAGCAGCAGCGCTCTGAAAGCTTGTGATTCCAAATAAACCTGTTGGACTTTAACCTGGTGTTGTGAGACTTCTTACTGTCCTCTGTGAACGGTATGCTTTATCTGGATAGCAGCACAAGAAACAATACTTTTCACTGCATGCTAATACGTGACAATAATAAATCAAGTCAAATCTAGATTCAAAACGTTGGCTCCATTCTCTCCCCACAGATCCTGCCAGACCTGCTGAGATTTTCCAGCGTTTATGTGTCTTTAGTTCCAAAAATCTGAGAACGGAATGTAAACGACCCGTCAACTAGGTATTCTCACCCAATCGTTGAGTATTTTTTGTGGCAAACTCAAGTACCCATTCCATTAGGAGATAGTTAAAATTAAATAATTGCTTGCAGTGTTAATGCACTCCACATCATATCTCCTCCCCTCAAGGTATAGCTTTCACACAAAATGGCATCATTAACAACGATTAAACTGCGATTGAAGAATAAAAATCCTCCAGTAGCAACTATTTACATTTCCTTTGTCAAGTCTTGGGGAAGCGAGATGGTTGTAAACTGCAGGTTTTAACATAATCAAACACATTTCTGAGGAAGATCACTTCAAAAAGATTAATTTACAATCTAAAGGCACATTGATGTGTGGCGTCAGACAATGAGAAGATAAAAGCAGACTCTCTTCACAAACCACCTCCCCGCCCCAGCCTCTCTCCCCTCCCTCCACCCCCACCTCTCCCCAGCCTCTCTCCTCTCCCTCCACCCCCACCTCTCCCCAGCCTCTCTCCTCTCCCTCCACCCCCACCTCTCCCCAGCCTCTCTCCTCTCCCTCCACCCCCACCTCTCCCCAGGCTCTCTCCTCTTCCTCCAAGGTTTAGGAACATAAATAGGAGCAGGAGTTGGCCATTCTGCTCACCACACTCCCAGAAGGACGTGGTGGGAGTACAGAAAAGATTTACCAGGATGTTGCCTGGTATGGAGGGTATTCATGATGTGGAGATGCCGGCGTTGGACTGGGGTAAACACAGTAAGAAGCTTAACAACACCAGGTTAAAGTCCAACAGGTTTATTTGGTAGCAAAAGCCACACAAGCTTTCGAGGCTCTAAGCCCCTTCTTCAGGTGAGTGGGAATTCTGTTCACAAACAGAACTTATAAAGACACAGACTCAATTTACATGAATAATGGTTGGAATGCGAATACTTACAACTAATCCAGTCTTTAAGAAACAAAACAATGGGAGTGGAGAGAGCATCAAGACAGGCTAAAAAGATGTGTATTGTCTCCAGACAAGACAGCCAGTGAAACTCTGCAGGTCCACGCAACTGTGGGAGTTACAAATAGTGTGACGTAAACCCAATATCCCGGTTGAGACAATGGATGTCTCAGCACTCTACACCAGCATCCCCCATGACGATGGCATTGCTGCAACGGCCTCAGTGCTCAGCGCCAACAACTGCCAGTTTCCAGATGCAATTTTACATCTCATCCGCTTCATCCTGGACCACAATATCTTCACCTTCAACAACCAGTTCTTCATCCAGACACACGGAACAGCCATGGGGACCAAATTTGCACCTCAATATGCCAACATCTTCATGCACAGGTTCGAACAAGACTTCTTCACCGCACGGGACCTTCAACCGATGCTATACACTAGATACATCGATGACATTTTCTTCCTTTGGACTCATGGTGAACAATCACTGAAACAACTCTATGATGACATCAACAAGTTCCATCCCACCATCAGGCTCACCATGGACTACTCTCCGGAATCGGTTGCATTCTTGGACACATGCATCTCCATTAAGGACGGTCACCTCAGCACCTCACTGTACCGCAAGCCCACGGATAACCTCACGATGCTCCACTTCTCCAGCTTCCACCCTAAACACGTTAAAGAAGCCATCCCCTACGGACAAGCCCTCCGAATACACAGGATCTGCTCGGATGAGGAGGATCGCAACAGACACCTCCAGACGCTGAAAGATGCCCTCATAAGAACAGGATATGGCGCTAGACTCATTGATCAACAGTTCCAACGCGCCACAGCGAAAAACCGCACCGACCTCCTCAGAAGACAAACACGGGACACAGTGGACAGAGTACCCTTCGTTGTCCAGTACTTCCCCAGAGCGGAGAAGCTACGGCATCTCCTCCGGAGCCTTCAACATGTCATTGATGAAGACGAACATCTCGCCAAGGCCATCCCCACACCCCCACTTCTTGCCTTCAAACAACCGCACAACCTCAAACAGACCATTGTCCGCAGCAAACTACCCAGCCTTCAGGAGAACAGTGACCAAGACACCACACAACCCTGCCACAGCAACCTCTGCAAGACGTGCCGGATCATCGACACAGATGCCATCATCTCACGTGAGAACACCATCCACCAGGTACACGGTAAATACTCTTGCAACTCGGCCAACGTTGTCTACCTGATACGCTGCAAGAAAGGATGTCCCGAGGCATGGTACATTGGGGAAACTATGCAGACACTGCGACAACGGATGAATGAACACCGCTCAACAATCACCAGGCAAGACTGTTCTCTTCCTGTTGGGGAGCACTTCAGCGGTCACGGGCATTCGGCCTCTGATATTCGGGTAAGCGTTCTCCAAGGCGGCCTTCGCGACACACGACAGCGCAGAGTCGCTGAGCAGAAACTGATAGCCAAGTTCTGATGGCCTCAACCGGGATATTGGGTTTATGTCACACTATTTGTAACTCCCACAGTTGCGTGGACCTGCAGAGTTTCACTGGCTGTCTTGTCTGGAGACAATACACATCTTTTTAGCCTGTCTTGATGCTCTCTCCACTCCCATTGTTTTGTTTCTTAAAGACTGGATTAGTTGTAAGTATTCGCATTCCAACCATTATTCATGTAAATTGAGTCTGTGTCTTTATAAGTTCTGTTTGTGAACAGAATTCCCACTCACCTGAAGAAGGGGCTTAGAGCCTCGAAAGCTTGTGTGGCTTTTGCTACCAAATAAACCTGTTGGACTTTAACCTGGTGTTGTTAAACTTCTTACTATGGAGGGTATTCACAGTAAGAAGTCTCACAACACCAGGTTAAAGTCCAACAAGTTTATTTGGTAGCAAAAGCCACTAGCTTTTGGAGCGCTGCTTCTTCGTCAGGTAAGTCATAACAAGTACATAACAACATAAGAAATAGGAGTAGGCCATCTAGCCCCTTGAGCCTGCCCCGCCATTCAATAAGATCATGGCTGATCTGAAGTGGATCAGTTCCACTTACCCGCCTGATCCCTATAACCCCTAATTCCCTTACAGATCAGGAATCCATCTATCCGTGATTTAAACATATTCAACGAGGTAGCCTCCACCACTTCAGTGGGCAGAGAATTCCAGAGATTCACCACCCTCTGAGAGAAGAAGTTCCTCCTCAACTCTGTCCTAAACTGACCCCCCTTTATTTTAAGGCTGTGCCCTCTAGTTCTGGTTTCCTTTCTAAGTGGAAAGAATCTCTCCACCTCTACCCTATACAGCCCCTTCATTATCTTATAGGTCTCTATAAGATCCCCCCTCAGCCTTCTAAATTCCAACGAGTACAAACCCAATCTGCTCAGTCTCTCCTCATAATCAACACCCCTCATCTCTGGTATCAACCTGGTGAACCTTCTCTGCACTCCCTCCAAGGCCAATATATCCTTCCGCAAATAAGGGGACCAATACTGCACACAGTATTCCAACTGCGGCCTCACCAATGCCCTGTACAGATGCAGCAAGACATCTCTGCTTTTATATTCTACCCCCCTTGCGATATAGGCCAACATCACATTTGCCTTCTTGATCACCTGTTGCACCTGCAGACTGGGTTTTTGCGTCTCATGCACAAGGACCCCCAGGTCCCTTTGCACAGTAGCATGTTGCAATTTTTTTCCATTTAGATAATAATCCAATTTGCTATTATTTCCTCCAAAGTGAATAACCTCGCATTTGTCAACGTTATACTCCATCTGCCAGATCCTCGCCCACTCACTCAGCCTGTCCAAATCTCTCTGCAGACCTTCTACGCCCTCCACACGATTCACTTTTCCACTTATCTTTGTGTCGGCTGCAAACTTTGTTACCCTACAGTAAGTAAAGTTTATTTATTAGTCACAAGTAAGGCTTACATTAACACTGCAATGAAGGTACTGTGAAATTCCCCTAGGCGCCACACTCCGGTGCCTGTTCGGTTCAATGCACCTAACCAGCACGTCTTTCAAAATGTGGGAGGAAACCGGAGCGTCTGTGACTTACCTGATGAAGGAGCAGTGCTCCGAAAGCTAGTGGCTTTTGCTACCAAATAAACCTGTTGGACTTTAACCTGGTGTTGAGAGACTGCTTACTGTGTTTACCCCAGTCCAACGCCGGCATCTCCACATCATGGAGGGTATTAGCCATGAGGAGAGATTGAATAAACTGGGATTGTTCTCCCAGGAAAAACAGAGGCTGAGGGGTGACCTGATAGAAGTTTATAAAATACTCTCCCATTTGCCTGTATGAGTGCAGCTCCAACACCACAAGAAGCTGAACACGACACTGGGTGGCACAGTGGTTAGCACTGCTGCGTCACAGCTCCAGGGACCTGGGTTCAATCCCCAACTTGGGTGACTGTGTGTGGAGTTTGCACACACTCTCCGTGTCTGCGCAAGTTTCCTCCCAAGGCCCAGAGATGTGCATTGTGCCATGGGGATATGGGTCTAGGACAGTGGAGTGGGCCTGGGTAAGATGCTCTTTTGGAAAGTCAGTGTGTAGACTAGATTGCCGAACAGCATCCTCCACACTGCAGGGATTCTATGATTGAACATCCAGGAGAAAGCAGCCCACTTGATTGGCACTCCATCCACAAACATTCAATCCCTCCAACACCGGCGGACAATCGCAATCGTGTGTGCCATCTACAAGATGCACTGCAGCAACTCATCAAGGCTTCTTAGGCAGCACCTTCCAAACCCACGACCACTACCATCTAGAAGGACAAAAGCAGCAGACATATGGGAACACCACCAGCTGGAGGTTCCCCTCCAAGTCACTCACCCATCCTGACTGCACTGCTGCCTCACAGCGCCAGGGACCCGGGTTTGATTCCCGGCTTGGGTCACTGTCTGTATGGAGTTTGCACAATCTCCCCGTATCTGCGTGGGTTTCCTCCCACAGTCCAAAGATGTGCAGGTTAGGTGGATTGGCCGTGCTAAATTCCCTCTGTGTACCCGAACAGAGGCGACTAAGGGGGTTTTCAAAGTAACTTCATTGCAGTGTTAATATAAGCCATTGTGACTAATCAATAAAGTTTAAACTTTTTATACAGCAGTTCAAAAAGGCAGCTCACCACAACTTTCTCAAGAGGCAATCAGGGATGGGAAATAAATGCCAACCTATCCAGCGACACCTACATCCGATAGTTGATAGATTGTCAGATGTGAAGAGTACAGTGAAGAGCATCGTTTCTTGCTACTATACAGACAAAGCATACCGTACATGCCCCTGTCTACATCAACAGGGACAAAGTAGAAAGAGTTGAGAGCTTCATGTTTTTAGGTGTTCAGATCACCAAGGCGTCCTGGTCCTCCCATGCCGACATTATTGTTAAGAAAGCCCACCAATGCCTCTACTTTCTCAGAAGACTAAGGAAATTTGGCATGTCAGCTATGACTCTCACCAACTTTTACAGATGCACCATAGAAAGCATTCTTTCTGGTTGTATCACAGCTTGGTATGGTTCCTGCTCTGCCCAAAACCGCAAAAAACTACAAAAGGTCGTGAATGTAGCCCAATCCATCACGCAAACCAGCCTCCCATTCATTGACTCTGTCTACACTTCCCACTGCCTTGGCAAAGCATGATGTGGAGATGCCGGCGTTGGACTGGGGTAAACACAGTAAGAAGTTTAACAACACCAGGTTAAAGTCCAACAGGTTTATTTGGTAGCAAAAGCCACACAAGCTTTCGGAGCTGCAAGCCCCTTCTTCAGGTGAGTGGGAATTCTGTTCACAAACAGAATGCTCTGTTTGTGAACAGAATTCCCACTCACCTGAAGAAGGGGCTTGCAGCTCCGAAAGCTTGTGTGGCTTTTGCTACCAAATAAACCTGTTGGACTTTAACCTGGTGTTGTTAAACTTCTTACTTGGCAAAGCAGCCAGTATAATTAAGGACCCCATGCACCCCGGACATTCTCTCTTCCACTTCTTCTGTCGGGGAAAAAGATACAAAAAAGTCTGAGGTCATGTACCAACCGACTCAAGAACAGCTTCTTCCCTGCTGCCATCAAACTTTTGAATAGACCTACCTTGCATTAAGTTGAGCTTTCTCTACACCCTTGCTATGACTGTAACACTACATTCTGCACTCTCTCCTTTCCTTCTCTATGAACGGTATGCTTTGTCTGCATAGCGCGCAAGAGACAATACTTTTCACTGTATGTTAATACATGTGACAATAATAAATCAAATCAAATCAAACCAAATCAAAACCAAACATAGAATACTTAGGGAAGAAGGAAAGTAGAGGGTGCAGAATATAGTATAAATATGACTGTATTGGAAAGTTTAAAAGAATTAGAGTAGAGTCTTACAAGCATAGAACAAGGGTAAAACATAGAATGAGGGGGTATGCTGGGCACAGCTCACAAGTAGTTGCCTTGCTCCGATACCATCTTGGGATGGGTCTACACACGATAATCCTCAACTCCACTTCACAAGGGGTTTTGATAGCTGTTCTACTTCCAATAGCAGGAAGGTTGAGGGCACAAGTTTAAGGTGATTGGTAAAAGTAGAGGGGAGTTTTGTTTTAATAAACCTTGAACACAGGTTAGGGTCTGGAAGGCACTTCCTGACAGGACAATGGAAACAGATTCAATAGGAACTTTCAAAAAAACATTGGATAAATGCTTCTAAAAAAACAAAACGGGTAAAATATGCAGACCCCCCCATGAACGATTGAAGAAAATTATGCACACACTCCAACCTACTCGGCTGAATTTGTGGAAAGTGTTGGCAGGTTTAGTAAAACACGTTTTTGATTTGATTTATTATTGTCACATGAATTAGTATTCATTAGCATTCAACAAGTATTGTTTCTTGCGCGCTAAACGAAGTATACCGTTCATAGAGAAGGAGAAGGTGCAGAATGTAGTGTTACAGTCATAGCTAGGGTGTAGAGAAAGATCAACTTAGTGTGAGGCAAGTCCATTCAAAAAGTCTGACAGCAGCAAGGAAGAAGCTGTTCTCGAGTCGGTCGGTACGTGACCTCAGACTTTTGTATCTTCTTCCCGACGGAAAGAGGTGGAAGAGAGAATGTCCGGAGTGCGTGGGGTCCTTAATTATGCTGGCTGCTTTGCCGAGGCAGCGGGAAGTGTAGACAGAGGAGTGAGCAGCATCTGACAGAACCATCTGTAACACTGCATTCTGCACTCTCTCGTTTCCTTCTCTATGAACAGTATGTTTTGTCTGTATAGCGCGCAAGAATCAATACTTTTCACTATGTTAATACATGTGACAATAATAAATCAAATCAAAATCTCACAAGAAACTCAAACCTAAAATCTTCAGGAGATACACACATTAGAAAAGCAGCAAGATCCACTTTCATATTCTTTTCTGGACAGAGAGAGTGCAGAGTATTTACAAAATCAGTCCATTCCATTCCCCCGGCATTCCCTGTGAATGGCCAATTGAGCTGTACATTTACAAGAAGAAATGGACGATTCTTTCACATTCTGCTGCACTGCCGAATCAAACGGAACATAGCCCCATTTAAAGATGATGAGCTCCTTAACTGGAGGGCCGCGGAGCTCAATAGTTCACATTACTGTGCATTAGCACTTTTACAAGTTTACACAACAGTAATCCAGCACCATCAAGGCATCCCTCCAGACTCGCATCACCGAATCACCTCAAATCATCCATAACTCCTGCCCAAACAGGCCTGAACTAATCTGCGCTCTCTTAATGACCATCCCCAACCGGTAGACCTCAGCTCCCGAGGGATACCAGGCACACACAACATCCAGAGCTTGAACATTCTCAGAACAACTTGCAGTGCTTTGGCTTCTGCCATATTAAAACCAGCCTCCCATCCATTGACTCTGTCTACACTTCCCGCTGCCTCGGAAAAGCAGCCAGCGTAATTAAGGACCCCACGCACCCCGGACATTCTCTCTTCCTCCTTCTTCCGTCGGGAAAAATATACAAAGGTCTGAGGTCATGTACCAACTGACTCAAGAACAGCTTCTTCCCTGCTGCCGTCAGACTTTTGAATGGACCTACCTCGCATTAAGTTGATCTTTCTCTGCTCCCTAGCTATGACTGTAACACTACGTTCTGCACTTGTTTCCTTCTCTATGAACGGTATGCTTTGTCTGTATAGCGCGCAGGAAACAATACTTTTCACTATGTTAATACATGTGACAATAATAAATCAGATCAAGTCAAGAGAGCGCATAAGGGATTTACAAGGATGTTGCCGGGACTCAAGGGACTGAGTTATAGGGAGAGATTGGACAGGCTGGGACTTTTTTCTTTGGAGCGTATGAGACTGAGGGGTGATCATATAGAGGTGTATAAGATCATGAGAGGCACGGATAGGGTGAATGCACTCAGTCTTTTTCCCAGGGTTGGGGAATCGAGAACTAGAGGGCAAGGGTTTAGGTTAAGAGGGGAAAGATTAATGGGAACCTGAGGAGCAACTTTTTTACACAGAGGGTGGTGCGTGTGTGGAATGAGCTGCCGGGGGAAGGGGTTGAGGCAGGGACATTGACAACATTTAAAAGGCATTTGGACAGATACATGGATAGGAAAGGTTTAGAGGGATATGGGCCAAATGTAGGCAAATGGGGTGAGCTTAGATGGGCTTTTTGGTCGGCATGGACCAGTTTGGGCCGAAGGGCCTGTCTCCATGCCGTAGATTCTATAATTCTGATACTCATTCCAATGAATAACCTGGATAGGCAGCAGTGGAAAATCTATCAAATGGCAGCTTTTTGCGCTGGTGTGTGTTATTTATTAGTGTCACAAGTAGGCTTACATTAACATTGCAATGAAGTCACTGTGAAAATCCCCTTGTCACCATATTCCAGCGCCTGTTCGGGTACACTGAGGGAGGATTTAGCACGGCCAATGCACTTAACCAGCACGTCTTTCAGACTGTGGGAGGAAACTGGAGCGCCCGGAGGAAACGCACGCAGACACGGGGAGAACGTGCAGACTCCACACAGACAGTGACCCAAGCCGGGAATCGAACCCAAGTCCCTGGCGCTGAGAGACAGCAGTGCTAACCACTGTGCCATTTAACAACATGAATTAAGGCCAGAAAAATGAACAGCAAAAGTGGATGAAGACCATACAGGACTTGCATGTCAATAGTGATGCCATGTCCATGAACTCATTTGATATTGCTAGCCTATTTCTCAATGTACCAAGGAAGCCACGTTTGTGCTGCCGCACGATATCATGATGATCTAGGCGCACCGCCATTGTGTGAATCGGTATTCATTGAACTTATGAACTCAAAAAGTTAAGTTTTAATGAAATCATGTATGCCCAATTAGGTGGTGTCGCCATGGGATCCACTCTTAGGCCCAACAATCACAAACATCTTTGCTGGGTTCCATGGAATGGGCGGCACAGTGGTTCGCACTGCTGCCTCACAGCGCCAGGGACCCGGGTTCAATCCCCAGCCTTGGGTCACTGTCTGTGTGGAGTTTGCACGTTCTCCCCATGTCTGCGTGGGTTTCCTCCGGGTGCTCTGGTTTCCTCCCACACTCCAAAGATGTGCGGGTTAGGTGCATTGGCCGTGCTAAATTGACCCTAGTGTCAGGGGGATTAGCAGGGTAAATATGTGGGGTTATGAGAATAGGGCCTGGGTGGGATTGTGGTCGGTACAGACATGATGGGCCGAATGGCCGCCTTCTGCGCTGTAGGGATTCTACGATTCTATGGATAACACCCAGACTCCTACCCGCTTGCACATTTCCCATACCTAGATGATAACTCTGCAGTATGTGAATCCACGGCTGCGTGTAAGAATTTCCTCGCAGACCTTAATGGGCTCCGTCCGGCGCTCAAGTTCACCTTTGAAATAGAGCAGTCAAATGAGCTCATTTATCTTAATCAGCTAGGCGATAAATCGTCTGGGAGGGGAGGCAGGGGTGTCTAGTACAGTCTAACGCAAGCTCATTTCCACTGGTCAATACGCACGTTGGGATTCCTACAAGTCCACAGGCTCCTATCAGCAAATCGGACTCATCCTAAGCTTATCAGGAGCTTGGTGCTGAAGTAGTGCACAAAGACATCCTGCAGGATAATTGCCACCCTGATTAGATCATCGCTCGCTGTATATAACACACAAACGCATGAACAGGCCTCAGGCTCCCACTTCCCATCCCGAGAAACTCCCAGAATTACTCTGGGAGTGTAAGGTATCTCAAACATTTGAGCGAAAGGTGAAGCTAGCTGTCTCATGCCGTTACGATGCAGTCGCAACACGAGTGGCATTGTCCACGATCAAGATGCTGCCATCAAGCCCAAGACATTCTGCCCATCAAACAAATGAATAGTGTGGTCTACGAAAGCCAGTGTGATGCTAGGTAAGTACATCCCAAAGACTGGCAGGTTGTGTCAAACAGCATGTCCCAGCCCTCGTTCACAACAGGCAAAGTAGCGACCGTACCCTACCAACCCGTGTTTGCCGAACTCAAAACACAGGGTGAGATTTTCTGGGCCCCCCCCGCCACATGGTTCTCATGGGACGCACCATTCGTCAGCGGCGGGATCTTCTGGTCCCACCATGGTCAATGAGACTTCCCATTGAATCCACCCCATGCCACTGCAAAGCCTGGAAAGTTCTGGAAATGGTGTCCAACAACTCAATGCGATTCAGTAATTGGACAAAATTTCCTAAACAATACTGAGTGTGCTGAGAATTATGCTGACAACCAATTTAAGATTGTCAGTTGGGTTCGGAGTGTGGCACACTTGCATGTACTGGAGACTATATATATTAATGCACAGGGCCCTGTTCTTTACAGGCAGAAAGAACATTTACACACATTGCACCTGTTTCAGAAAAACAAAATAAGTGACAACCATTCACTAATTCATCACCCTCGACAAGAGTCAAGTTGCCTGGTTGCCAGGGAGGCCATGGCCTAGTGGTATTATCGCTGGACTATTAATCCAGAAACTCAGCTAATGTTCCAGGGTTCAAATCCCACCATTGCAGATGGTGGAATTTGAATTCAATAAAAAATATCTGGAATTAAGAATCTACTGGTGACCATGAAACCACCGTCGGAAAAACCCATCTGGTTCACTAATGCCCTTTAGGGAAGGAAATCTGCCATCCTTACCTGGTCTGGCCTACAAGTGACAGCAATGTGGTTGACACTCAACTGCCCTCTGAAATGGCCAAGCGAGACACTCCATTGTATCAGCGGTTCAAGGCGGCAGCTCATCACCACCTTCTCAAAGACAACTAGGGATGGGCAATAAATGCTGTGCCCGAGCCAGCGACGCCCATGTCCCACCAATGAATAAAGGGAAATTGCTTGGCAGTTGTGTCAGTTATCATTATTTGGTGCATTCTCCACGGCAACACATCTACCAATCAGCATTCTCTTCTGTTTTCCCCTTAGACTGGTGTTCTGGAAATCTGATGAATGCAAGATGGAAAGCTTCGACATGTTCCCTTCTCCAGCAATACTCGCGTCCTGTACGTCCAAGCGGCTTTTTGAACAGTAAGCAGGTGGAGGAAAATTGGGGACAGACAGACAGTGCAAGGCAAAAGGGTTTGTGATCAGAGAGGGAGATGTTGGCACAGACTGGGCTCACCCTTGGCAACACCAACTTGCAATTCTATAGTGCCTTTGGATAGAGTATAACGTCCCGAGGTGCTCTTGGACACAAGCCAACACCCGCGCCTCCGCCCACTGTATCTCCCACCTCGGCTACACTTTACATTCTGGTCTCTGCAGAATAGCTGTTCTGACAAGAACCTATCAAACACGAGCCCCAGCCATCAACGCTTCCACTTCTCCCTCGCCGAGTCCTACACATTTCTCAGCTGTTTGACTATGTTTGCTCCTGTATTATGTCCCAGCAGCTCAGAGAACTCGCAGCTTCCTTGCTCTGACCACATCAGTTATTTATTTCTCACGCTCGGTGAGGCCCTGCTCTGGCTTTTCTCTGCCCAAGGTGAAAATTTATCCAGTCAGCACGGATGTGAACATCCTACTCTTTGTTCCTACGAAGTCTCAACCTTGACTCGGGGAGGTGTGGGTGCTCACTCGTGTCCAAGAGCACCTTGGGGCATTCCACTATATCCAAAGGATGGCACGGTGGCAAGCACTGCTGCCTCACAGCGCCAGGGTTCGATTCCCGGCTTGGGTCATTGTCTGTGCGGTCTTTCCGTGTCTCCTTCAGGGGCTCCGGTTTCCTCCCACAGTCTGAAAGACGTGCTGGTTAGGGTGCATTGGCCGTGCTAAATTCTCCCTCAGTGTAACCCGAACAGGCACCGGAGTGTGGCGACTAGGGGATTTTCACAGTAACTTCATTGCAGTGTTAATGTGAGCCTACTTGTGGCACTAATAAACAAACTTTGTTTTACTTTGCTGTCCCCATAGCAACCGAGCCTCCTCCTCCAGACCCAGGCCCTATGAGGGCGTTAGAGACCATGGCCTTCCATTGGTTTTGGTCCGTGAACTTGCTCGGTGGAGTACTGCTGTGTCCTCTGCAATCTGGCCGACTGGAAAACTCTCCTGCTCTTTCCCACCTACCAACAGGCTTATTGGAAGGACGTACAGAGCGACAGTCCGCCTGCCTGCCCACGCAATGAGGGCACCTTCCATCAAGTCCTGCAGTGGGATTCGAACCTGGAGTTTCTGGCCCAGAGGTGGGGATGGCACCCACTGCGCCACAAGGCCTCCGAGTAATCAAACCATGCAGGCTGTGTGTTAGGCTGAACTCAAGATCTTCTTCACTCCTCCGTTTACCTTGAATCATCGAGATGGTTTCAAATATAATCACATTAAATCGGTGTTAAGTCAAGCTTCCTGCCACCTGATTTAACAGCAGTTGGGGTGAATTAATGTACGTGGCCACAGCATTTGTAGAAGCCAAAAAAAAGTGTCGTTTCCACAGACTTTTAGCGACAGGAAACTGTCACCCTTCGCCA
Source organism: Mustelus asterias (assembly GCF_964213995.1). Taxonomy (NCBI): domain Eukaryota; kingdom Metazoa; phylum Chordata; class Chondrichthyes; order Carcharhiniformes; family Triakidae; genus Mustelus; species Mustelus asterias. Next base: position 5,931,042 of record NC_135807.1, read on the forward strand.
AGAGGAGCCGTAGCTCTTCAAATAACGGTTCATGAAATTAAAAACTAAAAACTTGACACAGAAATATTTAATTGAATCTGTTAGCCCATTATTACATGCACCGTATTCCTTCCTAAAGCATCAAAATGCTGAATCCAATTCTGAGAATCATAGAATCCCCAGTGTAGAAGGAAGCCATTCGGCCCATTGAGTCTGCACTGACTACAAGCCCACTCAGGCCCTATCGTCATAACCCCACACATTTACCCAGCTAGCACCCCCCCCCCCCCCCCCCCCCAAACACTGAAGGGCAATTTAGCATGGCCAATCCACCTAACCCGCATGTCTTTGGGACTGTGGGAGGAAACCGGAGCACCCGAAGGAAACCCACGCAGACACGGGGAGAACGTGCAGACTCCGCACAGACAGTGACCCAAGCCTGGGAATCGAACCTGGGTCCCTGGCGCTGCGAGGCATGATGTGGAAATGCCAGCATTGGACTGGGGTAAAAGCACAGCAAGAGGTCTCACAACACCAGATGAAAGTCCAACAGGTTTATTTGGTAGCACGAGCAACTAGCTTTCGGAGCGCTGCCCCCTTCATCAGGTGAGTGGGAGTCGTGTTCACAAACAGGGCATATAAAGACACAAGCTCAATTTACAAGATAATGGTTGGAATGCGGGTCTTTATAGGTAAGGCAGCATCTGTGATTACTGTGAGGCAGCAGTGCTAACCGCTGTGCCACCATTTGGAACATGAAAAAGTCTAATTGCCAATTTGTGCCGTGGAAGTGGTGAAGGAAGTTGGCAAAAAACAGCAGCTTTAGAAGAGAAGTTGGCACAGCTCCTTCCTCTAATGAATGACCATGACAGCAAAACTGGGCCTTGCAACTCCACACTCTCTCAGCTAAGTTAGTTAGTTATGCGGATGGCGGAGGTATTTGAGGTTTCAAGTGACCGTTTAACAGATCACTTCAAACTCCAGCAAAATGGAAGACCCAGCACCACCTGCGACAACACCACTCTTTCCCCGGAACATGGTTTTAAAAAGTCATAGAATGATACAGCACGGAAAGAGGTCATTTGGCCCATTGTATCTGTGCCGACTCCTTGCAAGATCTCTCTCATTAATCTTACTCAGCTGACTCTTCAAGCCCCACAAACATGTCCGCGTCATCTTCTGAAAGCAACGTTGCATGGCTGGGGGGAGGCACAGTGGTTAGCACTGCTGCCTCACAGCGCCAGGGACCCAGGTTCGATTCCCGGCTTGGGTCACTGTCTGTGTGGAGTCTGCACATTCTCCCCGTGTCTGCGTGGGTTTCCTCCCACAGTCTGAAAGACGTGCTGGTTAGGTACATTGGCCGTGCTAAATTCTCCCTCAGTGTACCCGAGCAGGCGCCGGAGTGCGGCAATTAGGGGAGTTCCATAGTAACTTCATTGCAGTGTTAATGTAAGCCTACTTGTGACGCTAATAAATAAACTTCAGTAAACATTTGGAAGAGACATTTAACGGAGGCCTCTCAATTCCGCCAAAAGGTGGATGCAAAAGATCACGTGGTATCATCTCAAAGCAGAGCTAGGCTGGACCACCCAGTACCCTGGCCAAAAACTACTCCTCATCAAAACTAGTCTGAGAGAAAAGGCTTAAAATTCTCTCGCCATTATCTCCAACATTACAATAGCAACTACTCTACATGGTTGGAAATCAGCGGATTGCGACAACCCTGCATGGGCAACGGTCAACAAAATGTCTCGTGGGCCGCACTCAGAACCCAGATGCCAGCTTGTTGCCCTCAGCCTGTACGCCCATCACCTTCTGCAGGTGGAAAGGTGCTTGGCAGTAAAGACCTGACTCTGCGCAAACTGGTTCCATTTCAGACAATATGAAAAAGCACTGGGGTAAATTTTCCAATCCCGTTTGCCACAGGAATAGTCACCAGCAGGACAGGCAAGTCGGCGGATCACCGAGAGGTCCACTGACCAGGGGTGGGAATTTCCAGTACCGGGGTGAGCGGGACCAGAAAGTCCCACCGATCTGGTTAGCTGTGAGGGGCTTTGCCACGCCCAGTGCTGAAACAGCTTTAGAAACCCATGGCTTTCTTTATGCTTTTGATCTGAAGCCTGGTTAGATGCTGCGATTGGGTAATTTACTTCAGAAAAATGTTGGCATTCTGAATTCACACCCATATGGTTTATAGCTACTCTGCACAGCAAGCTGATCGTAATCCAGGGAGGTGCCCTGTCAACACACAACAGTCGTTAGGCCTAGGGTGTGGAATAAACTCCTGACTGAGATACTGGCCTGGATTTTGGCACTGGCTATACATCTCGAAAGAAGCATCCCAGAGCGATCGAGGGCTATTTGCCGAGATCTTTAGCCCTCTCCCCGTGCACTGGATCACACTCACCTTCAACAGTGTAGGGCTGCAGTGATGTCAGCCAGCTATCAAGGCAGCCAATCGCGTTAAAGAATTCTCACAGACAGCTAATCAGGAAACAAACACAATCATAGGATGGCCACAGCTCAGAATGAGGCCGTTGGGCCCATCCTATCCATGCAAGCGGTGGGCAGCACGGTGGCACAGTGGTTAGCACTGCTGCCCCTCAGGTCACTATCTGTGCGGAGTCTGCATGTCTGCATGATGCTCCAGTTTCCTCCCGCAGTCCAAAGATGTGCGGATTAGGTTGACTGGCCATGCTAAATTGACCCTGGTGGCAGGGGAATTATCAGGGCAAATGTGTGTGGGGTTATGGGAATAGGGCCTGGGTAAGATTGTGCAGACTCGATGGGCCAAATGGCCTCCTTCTCCAGTGTAGGGATTCTATGATTCTGTAAGAACTAACCTAGTCCCACTCCCCTGCTCCTTGCATGTAGCTCTGTAAATATTTGCTCTGAAAAGTTAATTCAATAATAATCTAAACACTCACAATTGAATCTGCTTCCAGCACTCACTCAGGCAGCACGTCCAAAATCCTAACCTCTCACTGCACACAAAAGCGTTCTCATTTCACCGTCACTTCTTTAGCCAATCGCCTTTCATCTGTACCCTCTATCTCCATCCTTCCACCAATGGGAACGGGCTCTACTCTGCTCAGACCCCCCCATGATTCTGAGCGTATCAAATCTCCTTTCCATCTTCTATCCTCAAGTGGAGAACAGTCCCAGCTTCTCCAAGCTACCCACGGAATGATGCTCCTCATCCTCGGAACAGTGTTGGAGAATCTTTCCCACAACCCCTCCAAATGCCTTCACATCTTCTCTAACATGTGGCGGCCAGCACGGGTCACGGGCATTCCAGTTGAGGCCAATTACGTGTTTTATACAAGTTTAACAAAACCTCACTGCTTTTATATTCTGCCTTTATTTGTAACACCAAGTATCCTATATGCATTATTGGCCACTTTCTCAACCCGCCCAGTCACCTTCAATGGTTTGATGTCTATACCACTAGGTGCTCGGATCCCTCCATCTACTTCAGAATCAGATCTTTTTATTTATCAGTGCTGTAATAATAACTAATCTTTTAAAAAATGATACACACCGGGGCTCAGAAATGGAGTGAAGGTAGAAGCCTAAACCTCTGGAGAAAACTAGTTTAATAAAACATCTCGCCACAGTTCCCTAAAAGTGGCAAACAGGTGGCCAAGATGATTAAGAAAGCATATGGCAAGCTTGCCTTCATCAGCCAGGGCATGGAGTCCAAGACCAAACGAGAAAACGCTGGAAATTCTCAGCGGGTCTGGCAGCATCTGTAAGGAGAGAAAAGAGCTGCCGTTTCGAGTCCAGGTGACCCTTTGTCAAAGTTGGACTCGTCTGGATGCAAAACGTCGGCTCTTTTCTCTCCTTACAGATGCTGCCAGACCTGCTGAGATTTTCCAGCATTTTCTCATTTGGTTTCAGATTCCAGCATCCGCAGTAATTTGCTTTTATTTCATGGGGTACAAGAGTTGGGAAATGATGTTGCAGCTATACAAACCTTGATTAGGCCGCATTTGGAGAATTGCGTGCAGTTCCGGTCGCCACACTACCAGAAGGATGTGATAGCTTTGAAGAAAGAGCAAAGAAGGTTCACCGAGGTGTTCCCTGGTCTCGAGGGTGTTGGCGGTGAGGTGAGGTTGAATAAATTAGGATGGTTTTCAATGGAAAGACGGAGGCTGAGGGGAGACCTGATAGAGGTCTACAGAATTATGAGGCGCAGAGACAGGGTAGATAGTCAGAGGCTATCCTGATGAAGAAACGGTGCTCCGAAAGCTCGTGATTCCAAATAAACCTGTTGGACTTTAACCAGGTGTTGTGAGACTTCTTACTGACCTGTGACTCCAAACCCGCAGCAATGTGGTTGACTCTGAACCACCCTCTGAAATGGCCGAGCAAAGACGCTGAACTCAAGGGTAACAAGGGGCCCACATGCAATGAAAGAATTTTTAAAGATCACCTGGAAGCAAGCAGTCCTTTCAGAAGGAGAGAAAATGTGAGGGGGGAGGGGGCTGGATGGATGTGAACTTGGCAGTGGTAGATCAAGCTTCGTCTGATTTTAATAAGCAATAGCTAAGATGACAAGTGCTGTGCATTGAACCTTGCATAATTAGCGTCCAAAACCTAAAGACATACGGGCACGTTTTCTTAAAGCATCTTGAGTGTCCAGGTAACCCACTCAGCTGTTTCTCTTGAACAGACCCAAAGAGCTTCGCTTTTCCATAAATTCTGGGTCAGAACGCGCAAGTTGTAAATTGCAGAGCAATGTCTTAGCACAGTAATGGTGCCATTGTCCAAATTAAATTCTGTTTTTTTTTTTAATTCGTGGGACATGGGTGTCACTGGCTGGCCAGCATTTATTGCCCATCCCTAGTTGCCCTTGGAGGGCAGTTGAGAGTCAACCACATTGCTGTGGCTCTGGAGTCACATGTAGGCCAGACCGGGTAAGGAAGGCAGATTTCCTTCCTGAAAAGGGCATTGGTGAACCAGATGGGTTTTTCTGACAATCGACAATGGTTTCATGGTCAGCAGTAGTGATGGTGAACTTCCTTTGCACTCTCTCCAAAGCTGCCACGTCCTTCTGGTAATGTGGTGACCAGAACTGCACACAATACTCCAAATGCAGCCTAACCAAGAGCTTATATAGCTGTATAAATGTGACAAAATTTTACATTTATGTTTAAAAGTGAGGAGGTTCAATGTGAAGTGAGGGTGTTAAAGTTCCTGGTGAACCTTCTCTGCACTCTCTCCAAAAATCACCTGATGAAGGAGCAGCGCTCCAAAAGGTCATGATTTCAAATAAACCTGTTGGACTTTAACCTGGTGTTGAGAGACTTCTCAATGTGCCCACCCCAGTCCAACACCGGCATCTCCACATCACATGTAGGCCAGACCAGGTAAGGACGGCAGATTTCCTTCGCTAAAGGCATTAGTGAACCAATGGGTTTTTATGACAATTGACAATGGTTTCATGGTTGCCATTACGGAGGCTAGCTTTTTAAAAATAAATTCCAGATTTTAATGAAATCAAATTCAAAATCTCACCAGCTGCCTTGGTGGGATTTGAATCCATGTCCCCAGGAGGATTAGTCTGGGCCTCTGAATTACTAATCCAGTACGCCACCATCTTCCCCAGGGCGCAAAATACCCTCTCATGTGGCCACTTAATGAGTTAGGAGCCTTGATCTCAGGCTCAGAAACATTGATCATAGAATCAACCAGCACCACAGGCCATTCGGCCCGTCTCTGTTGCGTCAGCTCTTTTCTTTTCAAAGTGCTATCTAATTAGTCCCAGGCCCCCCTTGCTCATTCGCTGCAGCAAAGCACGGGTGTTTGATCGGAGTAAGACATTTGTTCTCTGACAGTAATGCAAACATGAGGGGAAGGTTCCAATTAAGAAAAGGAAAGGGGAGTGACCTTCAGTAGCTGTACCAGAAGCAGAAGCTGGCTTGGCAAAGTCGCAGGAACAAATGCCTTGCCGTTCCAATTCGAGGGGTTTCTCCACTGAATAGTGCTGTAAATCAAAGCTTCAGTGCGATAAAGGAAGGGCTGGGAGGAGGAAGCAGCACCCGGCCAGATCAACATCGATTTATCCAAACATAACTGCATTACACAAAAGGCTGGTGGAAAAATTCAAGTACGACTGACTGACTTTGCATTCATATAGCACCTTGGAAGTAGCAAAATGCCCCCCCCCCCAGTGACCATCAAACCAAGTTTTGACACTGAGCCAAGCAAGGAACAATTGTTTTAAGTTTATTTATTATTGTCCCAAGTAGGCTTACATTAACACCGCAATGAAGTTAGTGTGAAAATCCCTCAGTCGCCACACTCTGGCATCTGTTGGGGTACACCGAGGGAGAATCTAGCATGGCCAATGCATCTAACCAGTGCGTCTTCCCGACTGTGGGAGGAAACCAGAGCACCCTGAGGAAACCCACGCAGACACGGGGAGAACGTGCAAACTCCACACAGACAGTGACCCAAGCCGGGAATCGAACCCGGGTCCCTGGCACTGTGAGGGATATTGGGATATTGGGTTCATGTCACACTATTTGTAACTCCCACAGTTGCGTGGACCTGCAGAGTTTCACTGGCTGTCTTGTCTGGAGACAATACACATCTTTTTAGCCTGTCTTGATGCTCTCTCCACTCCCATTGTTTTGTTTCTTAAAGACTTGATTAGTTGTAAGTATTCGCATTCCAACCATTATTCATGTAATTTGAGTCTGTGTCTTTATAAGCTCCGTTTGTGAACAGAATTCCCACTCACCTGAAGAAGGGGCTAAGAGCTCCGAAAGCTTGTGTGGCTTTTGCTACCAAATAAACCTGTTGGACTTTAACCTGGTGTTGTTAAACTTCTTACTGTGAGGCAGCAGTGCTAACCACTGTGCTACCATGCTGCAACAGACAATCAAAAGCTTGGCCCAAGAGAGAGACACGTTCAGGCATCATAGAAAAACAAAGTACAGCATTCGGCCCATGAGGGTTGTCCTAGTTGGTTTTTTTTGACGTGCTTCCTAAAGTGTGATGCCCAGGGGCCAGCCAAGAATTGTAGAGTTTCGATTCGCGCAACTGAATGTGCGGGGCTGTGAAGGAGGCAGAATGGGAAAAGCGCAGGAATCTCGGCAGATTGTAGGGATGGGAGGAGGAGGTCACAGAGAGAGGGAGGAGTGAGGCGCACAGATTAGCTCAGTGTGGAGAGGCCAAGATAAACTCAATAGGAAATTCAGGACAAACCACAGGGTGGGAAGAACGTGGACTTCCCCACTACATGGAGAGGTTCAAGTGAATAATAAAGAAACATAATAAAGAACCACGAAGGAAACAGGAATAGCAATAATAATATTGGTGCCTGTAGTTCTCCATTGCCTTCTCTAGGACAATGCCTTGGCCAGACTCAACTAATGGGCGGCACGGTGGCAGAGTGGTTAGCACTGCGGCCTCACAGTGCCAGGGACCCAGGTTCAATTCCTGCTTTAGGTCAATGTCTTTACGGCGTCTGCACGTTCTCCCCGTGTCTGCGTGGGTTTCCTCCGGGTGCTTCAGTTTCCTCCCAAAGTCAGAAAGACGCGCTGCTTAGGTGGTATGGCCATGCTAAATTCTCCCTCAGTGTACCCGAACAGGCGCCGGAGTGTGGTGACTCAGGGATTTTCACAGTAACTTCATTGCAATGTTAATGTAAGCCTACTTGTCACGAATAAACTCTAAACAAGCCAACCAATCAGTGCCCTTTTTTCCTGCACTATGAACTGTCGCCAACCTGGTTGTCCTCATTACTGCCAGACAAAAAAGCTTTGACTCTTTACAGCAATAATATCCACATTCAGTTCAGAAAATCCCTCACGTAATTTTTTTTATTCATCCGTGGGACATGGGCGTCGCTGGTTGGCCAGCATTTATTGCCCATCCCTAGTTGCCCCTTGAGAAGGCGGTGGTGAGCTGCCTTCTTGAATCGCTGCAGTCCACGTGATGTGGGTTGACCCACAATGCCGCTGGGGAGGGAATTCCAGGATTTTGACCCAGCGACTGCCAATGAACGGCGACATATTTCCAAGTCAGGATGGTGAGTGGTTTGGAGGGGAACTTGCAGGAGGTGGTGTTCCCATGGTTTGGGACATCAGTCAAGAGGTTTACAGAATGGAAACAGCCCCTTCGGCCCAACTCTTCCATGCCACCCCTTTTTTTTAAACCCCTAGTCGCAATTGCCCACATTTAGCCCATACCCCTCTATACCCATCTTACCCATGTAACTGTCTAAACGCTTTTTGAAAGACAAAATTGTACCCGCCTCTACTACTACCTCTGGCAGCTTGTTCCAGACACTCACCACCCTCTGTGTGAAACAATTGCCCCTCTGGACCTCAATGGAGGTATTTAATTGATTTAAATTTATTGTGTACTCCAATCACAGTAGAAAAGGCTTCAGGAAATGTAAAGGCGGAAAATCCCCCCCCCCTCAATGGGGATGCAGTGGAAATGATCGAAAGCTTCAAGTTTTTAGGTGTCCAGATCACCAACCACCTGTCCTGGTCCCTCCACACCAATGCTATAGCTGAGAAAGCCCCATCAACGCCTCTACTTTCTCAGGGGGCTAAGGAAATTTGGCATGTCAGCTACGACTCGCACCAACGTTTACAGATGCACCATCGAGAGTATTCTTTCCAGATGTTTCACAGCTTGGTATGGCTCCTGCTCTGTTCAAGACCGCAAAAAAATACAAAGGGTCATGAACATAGCCCAGTCCATCACGCAAACCAGCCTCTCATCCACTGACTGTCTACACTTCCCACTGCCTTGGCAAAGCAGCCAGCATAATCAAGGACCCCATGCACCCCGGACATTCTCTCTTCCACCTTCTTCCATCAGGAAAAAGATATAAAAGTCTGAGATCACGTACCAACTGACTCAAGAACAGCTCGAGACTACAGTCTGCACCCTCTCTTTTCCTTTTCCCCTATGTACTCTATGAACGGTATGCTTTGTCTGCATAGCATGCAAGTAACAATACTTTTCACTGCACATTAATACATGGCTTTGTGTCACTGTCTGTGTGGAGTCTGCACGTTCTCCCCGTGTCTGCGTGGGTTTCCTCCAGGTGCTCCGGTTTCCTTCCACAGTCCAAAGATGTGCATGTTAAGTGGATTGGCCATGCTAAATTAACCTTCAGAGCAGGGTAAATATGTGGAGTTACGGGGATAGGGTCTGGATGGGATTGTCGTCGGTGCAGACTCGATGGGCCGAATGGCCTCGTGCTGCACTGTAGGGATTCAATGATTCTATGTGACAATAATAAATCAAATGGCCCCATCGAGTCGAACAACAATATCAACCACTTAAGTGGTGTTAATCCCACTTCCCGGCACTCGTCCCATATCCTTGAACATGATGTTTCAAGTGCTCGTCCAAATGTTTGTTAAAGGTTGTATGGTTTCCAGCCAGCACGTTCCAGATTCCCACCGCCCTCCGAATGAAAATAAATTCTCAAATCCCCTCTGAATCTCCTGCCCCATAAAACTGCGTCCCCTCGTGATTGACCCCTCAGCCAAGGGCTCCCTGCTCACCCTGTCCGTACCCCTCAATCACCTAACCATGTAATCTAATTATGCTCCCGCCCCCCTCACCCTTCTCTGCTCTAGAGAAAACAATCCAAGCCTATCCAGACTCTCTTTATAGCTCAAATACTCCATCCCAGGCAACATTCTCCTCTGTACTCTTTCTATAACGTGGAGATGCTGGCGTTGGACTGGGATGGGCACGGTAAATAGTCTCACAGCATCCGGCTAAAGTCCAACAGGTTTATTTCGTAGCGCTGCTCCTTCATCACACTCACCAGCGCCCTGAAAGCTGGTGCTACCAAATAAACCTGTTGGACTTTAACCTGGTGCTGTGAGACTACTTACTGGACCCTTTCTAGTGCTATCACATCCTTCCTATAGTGAGGTGACCAGAACTGCACACAGTACTCCAACTGTGACCTAACCAACGCTCTGTACAGCTCCAACATTACCTTCCTATGACTGATAAAAGGAAGGATCCCTGTATCATCGCTATGGAATACTGAGTAGTCATTTGATTTCAATTTTATCCTTTAACCTCCCATTCACCATCTCCTTGTTACCTGCGAACTTCTTTTGTTGCTCATTTTTGTCATGAGTCAGATGTTTTTAACCAGAGTTTATATAGTAGTTTGTTGGCCCTAGCCACACTGCAATTTTGGCTCCAAGCCTTTAATGGGCTATGACGTAGTAATGCTCGGAGGAGGCTCATATGGAGCATAATGAAGTTGCTTCATTAGTCACAAGTAAGGCTTATATTAACACTGCAATGAAGTTACGGTGGAATTCCCCTAGTCGCCACAGTCCGGCGCCTGTTTGGATCAATGCACCCTAACCAGCACGTCTTTTCAGAATGTGGGAGGAAACCGGAGCACCCGGAGGAAACCCACGCAGACACGGGGAGAACGTGCAAACTCCACACAGACAGTGACCCAAGCCAGGAACCGAACCCAGTCCCTGGCGCTGTGAAGCAGCAGTGCTAATCACTGTGCTGCCCCACACATAAGTATCAGTGTGGATTAGCCTGTTCTGTAGAAGTGTCACATGGACTCGAAACGTTAACTGAGTTTCTCTCACCACAGATGCTGCCAGACCTGCTGAGTTAGAATCACCGAATCCCTAGTGAAGAAGCCATTCGTCCCACCAAGTCTGCACTGACTCTCTGACGGAGTACCTTACACAGGCCCACTCCCCTATCGCAACCCCATACTTTTACTTGATTTGATTTATTATTTTCACTGTATACTAATACACGTGAAAAGTATTGTTTCTTGCACGCTATACAGACAACGCATGCCATTCATAGAGGGAAAGGAGAGAGTGCAGAATCTCAGACTTTTGTATCTTTTTCCCCTGATGGAAGAGAGTATGTCCGGAGGGCTTCTTACTATGTTGGATGTTTTAACATGGCTAATCTAACCCAGTAAGAAGTCTCACAACACCAGGTTAAAGTCCAACAGGTTTACTTATAAACCTGTTGGACTTTAACCTGGTGTTGTGCGACTTCTTACTGTGCTTACCCCAGTCCAACGCCGGCATCTCCACATCATCATCTAACCCACACATCTTTGGACACCGAGGGCCAATTTAGCATGGCCAATCCACCTAACTGGCACATCTTTGGACTGTGGGGAGAAACCGGAGGAAAACCCAAGCAGACACAGGGAGAACATGCAGACTCCACACAGACAGTGGCCCAAGCCAGGAATCGAACCCGGGTCCCTGGCGTTGAGAGGCAGCAGTGCTAACCACTGTGCCACCATGTCGCCCTCGCTAGATAGATTCTTGATTAACAAGGGGGTGGAAGGTTATCGGAGGAAGGTTGGCAGGAACGTGGGGTTAAGGTTACAATCAGATGGGCCATGATCTCATGGACTGACAGAGCAGGCTCAAGGGGCTGCTGCTCCCGATTCACGTGCTCGTTAGAAATGAAGGATTATTCCAGAAGAAGTCTAATTAACTATAGCAGAAATGTTTCCAGCACTTCTCATCTGAAGAGGGAGTAATTACACAGAGTCTGCTCGAGTCAGCGTCATAGAGCTTTACAGCAGAAAAAGAGGCCCTTTGGCCCATCATGTCTGCATCAGTCCTCAAGCATTCTATTCTAATCCCATTTTCCAGAGGTGCTGTCATTCAGCGGAGTCGCTAAGACGATTGATTCTCTATTTATTCCCTTGAGGGGGATGTGAAAGAGGTGGCGACTCCGTTGGAAGAAGTGCAGTGGCCTTCTCCTCGTGTTTCTCTGGCCAAAGTCTGCCCCGCAGTCGGCATGGTTATTTTCGCATTTTCTTGCTGTGGGATCTTGCTGTGCGCAAATTATCTTCAGGATTTCCTACATTGACAATAATGCCTGCACTTAAAAAGGAACTTCACTGGCGGCGATGTTATACAATCATAGAATCCCTACAGTGCGGGAGGAGGCCATTTGGCCCATCGAGCCTGCACCAACCACAGTCCCACCCAGACCCTATCCCCATAAACCCATGCATTTACCCTAGCTAGTCCCCCAACACCAAGTGGTAATTTAGCACGGCCAATCCACCTGATCTGCACATCTTTCAGACTGTTGGAGGAAACTGGAGCACCCGGAGGAAACACACGCAGACACAGGGAGAACGTGCAGACTCCACACAGACAGTGACCCAAGCCGGGGATCGAACCCGGGTCCCTGGCGCTGTGAGGCAGCAGTGCTAACCACTGTGCCACTGTTAAGAGGTAGTGAAGAGTGCTGTGGTGATGTTTCCAAATCTATGCAGCAGGCACCCTTCCCTCCCCCAAAAGCAGGCTGAAATTCCTTAGAATCATAGAATCCTACAGAGCAGAAGGCGGCCATTTGGCCCATCGAGTCTGCACCCAAGCCCCATCTCCGTAACCCCACATATTTATCCTGCTAATCCCCCTGACATGAGGGTTAATTTAGCATGGTCAATCCATCTAACCCACACATCTTTGAGATTCGGCATTCGAATTCAGTTGCTTTCCCTGCTTTTGCATTCCATTCCCCCTGGAGATAAAGCTTGGCATCCCATTAACCTCGGATTACATTTTATGCCCGAACACAAGCTTCGAGATTGTGTGTACAAGGACACCCAACTCCTTTACTCCTCTGCTGTTCTCACAGTCTCGCTCAGTGGTTAGCACTGCTGCTTCACAGCGCCAGGGAGCCGGGTTCGATTCCCAGCTTGGGTCACTGTCTGTGTAGAGTCTGCGCGTTCTCCCCATGTCTGCGAGGGCTTCCTCCGGGTGCTCTGGTTTCCTCCCACAGTCCGAAAGACTGGTCAGGTGCATTGGCCATGCTGAATTTTCCCTCAATGTACCCAAACAGGCGCCGGAGTGTGGCGACGAGGGGATTTTCACAGTAACTTCACTGCAGTGTTAATGTAAGCCTACTTGTGACACTAATAAATAAACTTTAAAACTTTGTCTTAAAAATATTCAAAGACTCTGCTTCCACTGCCTTTTCAGGAAGAGTGTTTCAGAGATTGGCCATGATAAATTGTCCATTAGTGTTAGGGGGATTAGCAGGGTAAATATATGGGGTTACAGGGATAGAACCTGGGTGGGATTGTGGTCGGTGTAGGCACGATGGGCCGAATGGCCTCCTTCTGCACTGTAGGATTCTATGATTCTATGACTCATCCCCCTCAGAACATTTCTCCATCTCCATTTTAAATGGACAACCCCTTATTTTTAAACAGTGACCCCTAGTTCTAGACTCTCCCACAAGAGGAAACATCCTCTCCACATCCACCTGTCAATACCCCATAGGATCTAAAGAGGCGAATTGATGGAAACCTTCAACTGTGGTGGATACAAACCTAACCTCTCCACCATTTTCTCAGAAGACAACCGGTTCTCTGAACTGCTTCCAATGCATCTTACATCTTTCCTTAAATAAGGAGACCAACGTAATACTCCAGCCCGTCTCTCATCATTGCCCTATACAACTGAAGCATGACCTCCCTACTTTTGTCATCAGCTCCCCTCATAATAGCCAATAACATTCTATTAGCTCCCTAGTTACTTGTTGTACCTGCATACGTGCCTTTGTGATTCACTTCTCTTTTACCTTCTTCAGCCTTGCTGCATCATCCCCTTTGTCATAGAGCCAGAATCCTGGAGGCTTACAGCATGGAAACGGGCCCTTTGGCCCAACCTGTCCATGCCGCCCAGTTTTTAGCCATTTGGTCCCAATTGTCATTTAATCCCCGCTGCCAGCAATCCCATCACAAGCCTTCCGTTTTATTAATTATTCTCCCTACTGCCCACTTGCCTTTTCCTGGCTTTGCACTGATTTGTAATCAGAACTGGGAGTTATTGAGCCGGATCGTAAAACTTAAATTTGCCGTCCTTGCCTGGTCTGGCCTACATGTGACTCCTGGTTCACAGCAATGTGGTTGACTCTTAACTGTCCTCTGAAATGGCTGAGCGACACACTCAGTCCAAGGGCAACTAGGGATGGGCAACGGATACCGGCCCAGCCAGTGACACCCATGTCTCATGAATGAATAAAGAACTGTTTCCCTCTCCCCAGATACAGCCAGACCTGAATATTTCCAGCAGAGCGTGCCTGGTGCGAGTCCCCAGGTGTTCAGATCAGGTCGGCCATGTTATAGCTTTGATGTGTTCAGGAGCTTACTCGCATCCACATTCAAAACATACCAGGCCTCAAAGTGCTTTGTTTCTTTTAAAGTAAAGTTTATTCATTCGTGTCACAAGTCAGCTTACATTACATGAAATTACTGTGAAAATCCCCTAGTCGCCACACTCCGGTGCCTGTTCGGGTACACGGAGGGAGATTTTAGCACAGCCAATGCACCCAACCAGCACGTCTTTCAGACTGGGGGAGAAAACTGGAGCACCCGGAGGAAAACCCATGCAGACACTGGGAGAACGTGCAGACTCCGCACGTTCCCGAGGCCGGAATTGAACCCAAGGACTCGGGTCCCTGGCAAGTTCCGCACACACGAGGACGGCCTCAACCGGGATATTGGATTCATGTCACTCTATTTGTAACCCCCCCACAGAGTTTCACTGGCTGTCTCGTCTGGAGACAATACACATCTTTTTAGCCTGTCTTGATGCTCTCTCCACTCACGTTGTTTTGGTTTCTTAAAGACTTGATTAGTTGTAAGTATTCGCATTCCAACCATTATTCATGTAAATTGAGTCCGTGTCTTTATAAGCTCTGTTTGTGAACAGAATTCCCACTCACCTGAAGAAGGGGCTTGCAGCTCCGAAAGCTTGTGTGGCTTTTGCTGCCAAATAAACCTGTTGGGCTTTAACCTGGTGTTGATAAACTTCTTACCGAGAGGCAGCAGTGCGAACCACTGTGCGTCTTGCTTCATGGGATACAATCATTGCCGGCAAGGGTAGCATTTGTTGTCCATTCCTCACAGCCCTGGAGGTGGTGAAAAACCGCTTTCTTATAAACTGTTGCCTTCCACGTGGTGTGGATACAATGCAGGGACTTGCTCGGAGGGCAGTCACATCACCGAGTCACATTAATCTCACAGCAGGTTAAGAAGGGTGGCAGAATAAAAGGCGCGAGTGAACGAGGCGGATTTTTATAGCAATCCAACAATTCCAGGGCCGCCCTGAAGGTGACGAAGCATTTTATTTTGGACCTTATTTAATTGGCTCAATTGAAGTGGGGTTTTGAACCCATGTCTCCAGAACATTAGCCCAGCGCCCTGGGCTGCGTGTCCAGTAACTATTCGACTGCACTATTCAATCCACACAACGCTCATGGCGTCTTACGTGCTTTATAAAATCGGGATAAAAGGCCAGAGATATACAGACCAGTCATCGTCATAAACCAGGAATGGAGGTCTGCGTACCAGAACATAGAGTCATCAACCCTGAGCAACTCCAAACTCCAACTGTACCGAATCGGTGCCTTTTAAAAAGATGCGTAATCAGGCCTGATAAATTAATTGCAAATAGCAGTTAGCCCACTCTTAAACCAAGTTCCCAGCGGGAATTCACACAACAAACACCACTGCCAAAGCTTGTATCAAAGAGAAGAAATCTCCATCAAATCAACTTTATCCCAACTTGCAAACAGCAAGCGGCTTACAGATTTCCCACTTGTCCCCGTTTAAGAAAAGGGGTTAAAGAGTTGAGGGGGAACAGGACCCGATGCCCAGGGTTGATCCTGAAACAGGCTTGGAATCTGCCAGCTTCCAGGGTGAAAAATTCCAACTGCGGCAGGATCTCAGTCCTGGAGTAATGGCCCCAAGAGAGCTGGATCCACGCCCAGCCTATCTCCAGTTACAGTTTATAAAGTCATAGAGGTTTACAGCATGGAAACAGGCCCTTCAGCCCAACTTGTCCATGCCGCCCTTTTTTTCTTAAAACCCCTAAGCTAGCCCGCATTTGACCCATATCCCTCTATACCCATCTTACCCATGTAACTGTCTAAACGCTTTTTAAAAAGGACAAAATTGTACCCGCCTCTACTACTACCTCTGGCAACTTGTTCCAGACACTCACCACACTGAGAAAAAATTGCCCCTCTGGACACTTTTGTATCTCTCCCCTCTCACCTTAAACCTATGCCCTCTAGATTTAGACTCCCCTACCTTTGGGAAAAGATATTGACGTTTTAGCTGATCTGTGCCCCTCATTATTTTGTAGACCTCTATAAGATCACCCCTCAGCCTTCTACGCTCCAGAGAAAAAAGTCCCCCCCAAGCCTCTCCTTTAAACTCAAACCATCAAGTCCCGGTAGCATCATAGTAAATCTCTTCTGCACTCTTTCTAGTTTAATAATATCCTTTCTATAACAGGGTGACCAAAACTGTACACAGTATTCCAAGTGTGGCCGTACCAATGTCTTGTACAACTTCAACAAGACGTTCCAACTCCTGTATTCAATGAACCTGTTAACCAGATTAACCTGGTGTCCAGTTACAGTTAACCAGTTCAACCCAGTATCCGGTTACAGTTAACCAGCTCAAGCAGACGGAACCATGCACCTGACACCATGACAGCCATTGGCGCAGTGCAAAACATCTCAATTTCGGCAGAACAATAAACTTTGTGCTCAGATTACAATATTCAGAGATTGAAATGGTTTTACAAACATACAAACCAGGAAAACACCCAGTTGCAGAATGATTATTAGTCTATTTAAGCTGCTTGTAAATTAGGAGCATGAGAAATAGCAGGAGTAGGCCAAAACCGGCCCCTCGAGCCAGCCTCTCCTTCTAAATGCCAATGAGAATCGATCCAACTTTTTCAACCTTCCCTCAGAGGAACCCCTCATCCGAGCCCTCACCCTCATGAACCTTCTCTGAAGTGCTTCCAATGCCAGTATATCCCTCCTTAAATTTGGAGATCCAAAAAATGTGCACAGTGCCCCAGGTGTGGTCTCACCAACCCTGTAAAAAGTTAAATACATGATGTGGAGATGTCGGCGTTGGACTGGGGTAAACACAGTAAGAAGTCTCACAACACCAGGTTAAAATCCAACAGGTTTATTTGGTAGCACAAGCCACTAGCTTTCGGAGCGCTGCCCCTTCGTCAGGTAAGTGGGAGTTCTGTTCACAAACAGGGCATATAAAGACACAAACTCAATTTACAAAATAATGGTTGGAATGCGAGTCTTTACAGGTAATCAAGTCATAAAGATACAGACAATGTGAGTAGAGGGTTAAGCGCAGGTTAAAGAGATGTGTATTGTCTCCAGCCAGAAGAGTGAGAGAGATTTTGCAACCCCAGACAAGTCGTGGGGGTTACAGATAGTGTGACATGAACCCAAGATCCAGTTGAGGCCGTCCTCACGTGTGCGGAACTTGGCCATCAGTCTCTGCTCAGCAACTCTGCGCTGTGTGTCGTGAAGGCCGCTTTGGAGAACGCTTACCCGAAGATCAGAGGCCGAATGCCCGTGACCGCTAAGTGTTCCCCAACAGGAGGAGAAGACTCTTGCCTGGCGATTGTCGAGTGGTGTTCATTCATCCGTTGTCGTAGTGTCTGCATGGTCTTGGACACACGCATCTCCATGAAGGACGGTCACCTCAGCACTTCACTGCAGCGCAAGCCCACGGATAACCTCACGATGCTCCACTTCTCCAGATTCCACCCTAAACACGTTAAAGAAGCCATCCCCTACGGACAAGCCCTCCGAATACACAGGATCTGCTCAGATGAGGAGGATCGCAACAGATACCTCCAGATGCTGAAAGATGCCCTCATAAGAACAGGATATGGCAATCGACTCATCGATTGACTGTTTCGACGCACCACAGCGAAAAACCGCACCAACCTCCTCACAAGACACGGGACACGGCAGACAGAGTACCCTTCGTCGTCCAGTTCTTCCCCGGAGCGGAGAAGCTACGACATCTTCTCCATGCCTTCAACATGTAATTGATGAAGATGAACATCTCGCCAAGGCCATCCCCACACCCCCACTTCTTGCCTTCAAACAACCGCACAACCTCAAACAGACCATTGTCCGCAGCAAACTACCCAGCCTTCAGGAGAACAGTGACCACGACACCACACAACCCTGCCACAGCAACCGCTGCAAGACGTGCTGGATCAACGACATGGATGCCATCATCTCACGTGAGAACACCATCCACCAGGTACATGGTACATACACTTGCAACTCGGCTAACGCTGTCTACCCGATATGCTGCAGGAAAGGATGTCCCGAGGCATGGTACATTGGGGAGACGATGCAGATGCTACGACAACGGATGAATGAACACTGCTCGACAATCACCAGGCAAGAGTGTTCTCTTCCTGTTGGGGAACACTTCAGCGGTCACGGGCATTCGGCCTCTGATCTTAAGGTAAGCGTTCTCCAAGGCGGCCTTCACGACACACAACAGCACAAAGTCGCTGAGCAGAGACTGATAGCCAAGTTCTGCACACATGAGAACGGCCTCAACCGGGATCTTGGGTTCATGTCACACTATCTGTAACCCCCACAACTTGCCTGGGCTTGCAAAATCTCACTGACTGTCCTGTCTGGAGACAATACACACCTCTTTAACTTGTGCTTGGCCCTCTCTCCACTCACATTGTCTGTACCTTTAAGACTTGATTACCTGTAAAGACTTGCATTCCAACCATTATTTTGTAAATTGAGTTTGTGTCTTTATATGCCCTGTTTGTGAACAGAAATCCCACTCACCTGATGAAGGGGCAGCGCTCCGAAAGTTAGTGGCTTGTGCTACCAAATAAACCTGTTGGACTTTAACCTGGTGCTGTGAGACTTCTTACTGTATAAATATCCCCCACTTTCTATGCCTTTTAGCTTTGACAAAGGGTCATCTGGACTTGAAACGTCAGCTCTTTTCTCTCCATACAGATGCTGCCAGACCTGCTGAGATTTTCCAGCATTTTCTCTTTTGTTCTCAGATTCCAGCATCTGCAGTAATTTGCTTTGATCCAGCTGTTCTCAAGTCGGCTGGAAAATGACCTCAGACTTTTGTATCTTTTTCCCGAAGGAAGAAGGTGGAAGAGTGTGCGTCCGGGGTGTGGGGCCCTTAATTATGCTGGCTGCTTTGCCCAGGCAGCGGGAAGTGTAGACAGAGTCAATGGATGGGAGGCTGGTTTGCGTGATGGACTGGGCTTCATTCACGACCTTTTGTGGTTCCTTGTGGTCTTGGGCAGAGCAGGAGCCATACCAAGCTGTGATACAACCAGAAAGGATGCTTTCTATGGTGCGTCTGTAAAATTTGGAGAGAGTTGTAGCTGACATGCCAAATTTTCTTAATCTTCTGAGAAAGTAGAGGCGTTGGGGGGCTTTCTTAACTATAGTGTCGGCATGGGGGGGGGACCAGGACAGGTTGTTGGTGATCTGGACACCCAAAACCTTGAAGCTCTCGACCCTTTCTACTTCGTCTCCTTTGATGTACAAAACCCTGGTGCGGCCGCACTTGGGAGTATTGCGTACAGTTCTGGTCGCCGCATTATAGGAAGGATGTGGAAGCATTGGAAAGGGTGCAGAGGAGATTTACCAGATGTTGCCTGGTGTGGTGGGAAGGTCTTACGAGGGAAGGTCTTACGAGGGAAGGCTGAGGGACTTGAGGCTGTTTTCGTTAGAGAGAAGAAGGTTAAGGGGTGACTTAATAGAGGCATATAAGATGATCAGAGAGGGTGGACAGTGAGAGCCTTTTTCCTCAGATGGTGATGGCTAGCACGAGGGGACATAGCTTTAAATTGAGGGGTGATAGATATAGGACAGATGTCAGAGGTAGGTTCTTTACTCAGAGAGTAGTAAGTGCGCAGAATGCCCTGCCTGCAGCAGTAGTGGACTCGCCAACATTAAGGGCATTTAAATGGTCATTGGATAAACATATGGATGATATTGGAATAGTGTAGGTTAGAGGGGCTTTAGATTGTTGCACCGACCAGTGAAACCATCGAGGGCCGAAGGGCCTGTACTGCGCTGTAATGTTCTATGTACAGTAAGAAGTCTCACAACACCAGGTTAAAGTCCAACAGGTTTATTTGGTAGCAAATTTGGTACCAAATAAACCTGTTGGACTTTAACCTGGTGCCGTGAGACTTCTTACTGTGCTTACCCCAGTCCAACGCCGGCATCTCCACATCATGTTCTATGTAGACAGGGGCATGTTCTCCTTTACGCTTCCTGAAGTTGATGACAATCTCTTCGGTTTGTTGACATTGAGGGAGATTATTGTCGATGCACCAGTTCACCAGATTCTCAATCTCATTCCTGTACTCTGTCTCCGCCCACTCCCCCGATAACCTTTGACTCCCTTGTTAGTCAAGAATCCACCTCTGCCTTAAAAATATTCAACAACCCTGTCTGCACTGCTCCCTGGGGAAGAGTTTTCCAAAGATTCGCCAACCTTGGAAAAGATTTCTTCTCATCTCAGTCTTAAATGGGAGACCCCCCCCCCCATTATTTTTGACACAGTGAATGTGCACAAAGAGCTGGACATACAACAGTTTTTGCATCCAATGCTCAGGCAGTTTGTACTGTGGGTAAACAACCTGTTCTTAACACCCAAGTAAACAAACCCGAGTACACACAGAGTGTACACAGCTGTGTCAGCTTGCTGAGGCCTTTTACAAGCCTCTCGACACTCACCAAGATGAAAGATAGAAACATTCCTACAGAGGTAGCGGCTTCGTGCTTGAAGCTACTCGTAACAGGCAAGTCCTGAGTCAATAACAGCTTGCGCATCGAATACAAACAGAAAATGCTGGAAAAGCTCAGCAGGTCTGACACAGCAAGAAGTCTCACAGCATCAGGTTAAAATCCAACAGGTTTATTTGGTAGCATGAACTTTCGGAGCACTGCTCCTTCCTCGGGTGAGCCACTCGTACTGTGCCCACCCCAGTCCAACACCGGCATCTCCACGTCAGGGCTGACAGCATTTCCTGTTTCCAATTTCCAGGATCTGCAGTATTTTGCAAGCACAGTAAGTCGGGAGGCACAGTGGTTGTCACTGCTGTCTCACAGCACCAGGGACCCAGGTTCGAATCCCAGCTTGGGTCACTGTGTGTGGATTTTGCACACTCTCCCCGTGTCTGCGTGGGTTTCCTCTGGGTGCTCCGGTTTCCGCCCACGGTCCAAAAAACGTGCTGGTTAGGTTGATTGGCCATGCTAAATTGACCCTTAGTGTAAAGGGAGATTAGCAGGGTAAATAAGTGGGGTTGCAAGGATAGGGCCTGGATGGGATTATTGTTGGTGCAGACTCAATGGGCTAAGTGGCCTCCTTCTGCACTGTAGGGATTCTATGATCAATCAGCCTTTCCCAAAGTTGTGTTCCTTAACATCCATTCGGTGCTGGTATCAGCGTTGAAAGTGCTTTACATAAAGGCAAGATTCAAAATGATCCTGAAGATTATCAAAGTGATGGGTGTCGAGAAGATGTTCCCACCTGCCTAGGAGATCAGAACTAGGGACAACATATAACAATTTGCAACCACTGGAAACAATTGTAAACTCAGGAAAAACTTTATTTTTCCAGAGTAGTTCAAAGAGCTTCAGTCTTTGAATTAGGGAGCTCCTAAGGATTGCAGGGTACCAGTCTGATCAGGATGATCCCATTTACTCAGCCTCCTGAGGGAGCTTGACAGGGTAGGTGATGAGATAATTTCACCAGTGGGAGAGTCTCGAACAAGGGGACTGAGCTACAAGATAAAAAGCTGGTCATTTAAAACGGAGGTGCGTAGAAATTTCTTTTCGCGGAGGGCGGTGAATCTCTGGAATTTTCTGCCCCAAAGGGTGGTGGAGGCTGGATCATTAGAAGTATTTGATTTAGCACATGTATTACTATACAGTGAAAAGTATTATTTCTTGCATGCTATATAGAGAAAGCATACCGTTCCTAGAGAAGGAAAGGAGAGAGTGCAGAATGTGGTGTTACAGTCATAGCTATGGTGTAGAGAAAGATCAACTTAATGCAAGGTAAGTCCATTAAAAGTCTGACAGCAGCAAGGAAGAGGCTGTTCTTGAGTGGGTTGGTACGTGACCTCAGACTTTTGTATCTTTTTCCCGACAGAAGAAGGTGGAAGAGAGAATGTTCGAGGTGGATTTAAAGTGGATGGATCGGGGAATGGAGCTATGTGGAAATAGCACAGGGAGGTGAATGACAAAGATGTCCAACCACCCACATCAGCGGTTCACCCTTGTACAGGGCATACGGGGTGACCCTTTTATTGGGAAGGTGCTGAACCTTCACAGGTTGGTTTGGACGGTGAGATTGACCGTAGATAAATATGAGGAAGATGGTGGAGGCTCATGGACTGACCGAGAGCCATTAGTCCAAATAGTCTGCTGGAAACTCAATGTAATTATCCAGTAAATATTGTTTGGAAGCAGGATGAGTGGACACTACTGAACAGCAAATTATCCAAAAAAAAATCAATGGCATAACTACTAATGTGTAATAGATACTGGATATTTAAATTAAACAAGACAGATCCCATCAAACAATACTGGTCTTGGCTCAACCAAGATCAAATCCATCCAGCTTGTTGTGACTGAAGTTCTCTTGCCTGGCGTGTGTGCGCAGCCAATTAACAAAGATAAATCAGTCAGAGAAAAACAAAATCCACAAAAAAGGAAAGTTTACAAAAAAGCCACCCATTGGTCATTCACTTCATCGCCAATTGAACCAAGATGCAAACTTCAGCCCAGGGGAGCCTCCCCAACTGAGGCAATTCAACCCCCAGGTGTGCTCCATACAATCATAACTTAAAGAGAAGGCCAGTTCATTATGCCCGTGCCAATTAACCCCCCATTCCTTAGACCCCTGTTAAATTTCCACTCCATCTGACGAAGGAGCAGCACTCCGAAAGCTAATGGTATTTGTCACCAAATAAACCTGTTGGACTTAAACCTGGTGTTGTTAAAACTCTTACTAAAATTCTCCCCGCCATCCCCCTCCTCCAAAACGTGCGGCCAATTCGTAAAGTCATGAACCGGCTCCCATCAACCTTTCAAGCAGAGCTTGATCTGTGTCCTCTGGCTATCGCCATCTCCAGCACCGCAATGTTTCTCTCCCAACACCTCAAACAAATCTCCACTTCCCCACTCGAGGGGAATGGCCCCAACTTCTCCCCCTCTGGCCGAGATCACCACTCCGCACAGACAGCGACCCAAGCCGGGAATCAAACACGGGTCCCTGGCACTGTGAAGCAGCACTGCTAACCACTGTGCCAAATGGGAGCAAGACTAGGCCCCATTCAGCCCCTCGAGACTGCTCTGCCATTCAATTATGGCTGAATATCGACCCCAATGCCATTTCCCCGTACTACTCCCCGCAAATGCCTGTGTGTTATTAGTATTTAGGGATCTATTGATCTGTCTTCAACATAGTTTGATGAGCATTCAGACACAGGCCAGCACCATAGTGGATAGGGTGACACGGTGGCACAGTCGTTAGCACTGTTGCCTCACAGCGCCAGGGACCCGGATTCAATTCCAGCCTAAAGTCACTGTCTGTGCGGAGTCTGCACATTCTCCCCGTGCCTGTGTGGGTTTCCTCCGGGTGCTCCGGTTTCCTCCTACAGTCCAAAAGACGTGCGAGTTAGGTTGATTGGCCATGCTAAACTGTCCCTTAGTGTCTAAAGATGCGTAGGTTGGGTGGTTTGGCAAGGTGGGTGTACAGGGTTGCATGGATAGGGCCTGGATGGAACCAAAAGAAAAAACGCTGGAAAATCTCAGCAGGTCTGGCAGCATCTGTAAGGAAAGAAAAGAACTGACGTTTTGAGTCCAGATGACCCCAAAGGGAGTCCCCAAGGGGAGATTTTCCAGCGTCTTCTCTTATGGTTTCAGATTCAAGCATCCGCAATAATTTGCTTTTATCCAGGACTTCTGGATGCTCTGTTGGAGAGTCTATGCAGACTCGATGGGCTGAATGGCCTCCTTCTGCACTGTAGGGATTCTATGAGTCTATT
Organism: Mustelus asterias; assembly: GCF_964213995.1. Classification (NCBI taxonomy): domain Eukaryota; kingdom Metazoa; phylum Chordata; class Chondrichthyes; order Carcharhiniformes; family Triakidae; genus Mustelus; species Mustelus asterias. Next base: position 5,954,951 of record NC_135807.1, read on the forward strand.
CTGTGAATCATCAAGACTACTCAAGTTCCATCCCTGTAACATTTCCCCACTTCACTCCAGTCTCTGCTCCTCAATGAGCCTTTCCTCGGCTGTCCCTTCCCATTGCTGTAACCTGCTGCATACCCAGAAGCCTCTTTGCTCACCCAACCCTGGCAACTTGCGCATTCCGAACTTTCATCACAGCCTTCAGCTGCGGAGGCCCAAAGCTCTGGAAATCTCAAAACATTTGGTCACCTGCTGCATTATCTCCTCACGTGGGCTCACAGTCTAATCGTCTCCAATCAGCAGCCTTGGGAAGGAGGTTGCTGTTGAAGAGCAAGGCCAGGGGAGTGACTCAGCAGCCAACACAACAACCAGTGGATTAGTTAGGGGAGGTGAGTGGGGTATTGCATTCTTGCCTGGTCGATGGGTGGGGAGGATTTCCGTCAGTCACGGCTGCTGGTCTCAGGATGGCAGGAAATAAATGAAGACCCCCCCTCCCCCCGCAGATCTCTGCAGAGAGACCAAGACTACAGGACAGCAGAGTGTTTGCAAAATGATGATCTGACTTGTTTAACTCTTAACAGAATAAAGGAAAGAACCTCTACTTTCCTGTGACTCAATAATGTTGACACTATAGATGGAGAATAGAATCACTACAGTACAGAAGGAGACCATTTGGCCCATCAAGTCTGCACAATCCCACCCAAGCCCTATTCCCATAACCCCCATTTCCTTAGCTAATCCCCCTGACACTAGGGTCAATGTATCATGGCCAATCAACCTAACCCGCACATCTTTGGAGTGTGGGAGGATACTGGAGCACCCGGAGGAAACCCACACAGACACAGGGAGAACATGCAAACTCCACACAGACAGTGACCCACACCGGGAATTGAACCTGGGTCTTTGGTGCTGTGAGGCAGCAGTGATAACCACTGTGCCACCGTGTCACCTGGTACAACTACTGGTCGCACTGAGCGTCACACACACAAAACTGGAATCTCTCTCTCTGAGGGTTCACCTTTCTTTATTCGCTCCTCGACCTGGCATGGTAAAATTATTCAGTCAAACACAAGAAAGATTCTAAATCATGTGTGTAAGTCAGCTATGTCAACTATCGACATAGTCTTAAGATAAAGTGTCTTCTCACCCAGGAGTATTTAGACTAAACAAAGATATTCCAGAATAAAATATACACATTATTGTAGCAGAATTAACTCTCTCAGGATTTAGAATCGCATGAGGAACTATTTGAAGAGCTAGGGTCCTTGAGGGTCCACGGACTTTTATGATGGCTATTAGTAATACCTTAGCCTAAACCTTGCATTATAGTAATATTTTGAATATTGCTGTGTAAAAGATGATAAACTAATTTATCCATGTGTAAATACAAAAGGTAGACATTTATCATAGAATCATCACTGTGCAGATGTGGCCATTCTGCCCATCGAGTCTGCGCCAACTCTCTGAAGCAGTATCTTTCCCAGGCCCGTTCCCCCATGCCTGCAACCTCTCACACTTATACACTTACAGGGAAAAGGCAGGAGAATGGGGATGAGAAAAATATCAGCCATGATTGAATGGTGGAGCAGACTCGATGGGCCGAGTGGCCTAATTCTGCTCCCATGTCTTATGGTCTTACCATGGCCAATCCACCTCATCTACACATCTTGGGACACCAAGGAGTAATTTAGCATGGTCAATCAACCTAACCCGCACATCTTTGGGAATGTGGGAGGAAACTGGAGCACCCGGAGGAAACCCACGCAGACACGGGGAGAACGTGCAGACTCCACACAGACAGTCACCCGAGGATGGGATTGAACCCGGGGCCCTGGCGCTGTGAGGCAGCAGTGCTAACCACTGTGCCACCACAGGTCAAGTCCTTCATGCCTGCATGTGTGCATGAGAGAAATTATCGTGTTTCTTTTTGCTTTTTGCAAAGGATATTTTTAAGCAGAGTTAGGTTTTTAACCCTTGCGTTAACTGGGTCAAACCCTTAACATTTCCAGAAGCATCTCCTCTACAGCTTCGATTCTCAGTACACCAGAGTCATACTGATCATGCTGCAGGTGGTGACGGAAGCGGAGAGGCGAGGGAATACTGAGACCCAGCGTGTTGTTTTTATTTAATTATTGCAACACATCAGGCAGAGAGGGGATCATGAAAATAACTATCAGAACAAACTCACTCGCTCTCTGCAGTGAGGACCGCTGTTTTAATTTTTTCATGGGATGTGGGCATCACTCTGGCAAGGCCAGATTCGCCCTCGAGATCAGTTCAGAGTCAACCACATTGCTCTGGGCCTGGAGGCACGTGTAGGCCAGGCCAGGCACATTGATGCAGTGATGCTGAGGGGACATTCTCCTCCTCCACCAGCCCCCCCCCTCCTCCTCCACCAGCCCCCCCCCCCTCCTCCTCCTCCTCCACCAGCCCCCCCCCCTCCTCCTCCTCCTCCACCAGCACCCCCCCCCCTCCTCCTCCTCCACCAGCCCCCCCCCTCCTCCTCCTCCACCAGCCCCCCCCCCTCCTCCTCCTCCACCAGCCCCCCCCCCCCTCCTCCACCAGCCCCCCCCCCTCCTCCTCCACCAGCCCCCCCCCCCTCCTCCTCCACCAGCCCCCCCCCCCTCCTCCACAGCCCCCCCCCCCCCCCCAGGGTGAATCTAAACCGAGGGTTGGGGGCGGCAATTTAATTAGACATTATCAACCCTGTAGGCTGAGTCATTGCATATATTCATAGAATTATAGAATCTCCGCACAGAGACAGGCCCTTCCCCAAACTGGTCCATGCCAACCAAAAAGCCCATCTAAGCTAAGCCCATTTGCCTGCATTTGGCCCATATCCCTCTAAACCTTTCTATCCATGTATCTGTCCAAATGCCTTTTAAATGTTGTCAATGTCCCTGCCTCAACCACTTCCCCTGGCAGCTCATTCCACATACGTACCACACTGAGAAAAAGTTGCTCTTCAGGTTCTCATTAATTCTTTCCCCTCTTAATTTAAACCTGTGACCTCTAGTTCTGAATTCCCCAATCCTGGGAAAAGACTGAGTGCATTCACCCTATCCGTGCCTCTCATGATCTTATACACCTCTATAAGGTCACTCCTCAGTCCCCTACACTCCAAAGAAAAAAGTCCCAGCCTGTCCAATCTCGCCCTATAACTCAGTCCCTCGAGTCCTGGCAACATCCTTGTAAATCTCTTCTGCACTCTCTCCAGTTTAATAACATCTTTCCAATAGCAAAGTGACCAAAACTGAACACAATATTCCAGGTACGGCCTCACTAACGTCCTGCACAACTGCAACATAATTTCCCAACTTCTATACTCAATGCCCTGACTGATGAACAGTAAGAAGTCTCACAACACCAGGTTAAAGTCCAACAGGTTTATTTGGTAGCAAATACCAACATGGTATTTGCTACCAAATAAACCTGTTGGACTTTAACCTGGTGTTGTGAGACTTCTTACTGTGCTTACCCCAGTCCAACGCCGGCATCTCCACATCCTGACTGATGAAGCCAGCATGCCAAAAGCCTCCTTCACTGCCCTATCTACCTGTGACTCCACCTTTAGAGAACCATGTACCTGAACTCCAAGGTCCCTCTGTTCCACGATACTCCCCAAGCTCCTACTATTCACCGTGACAGTCCTACCTTGATTTGACTTTCCAAAATGCAACACCTCACACCTATCTGAACTGAATGCAGTGTTAGACAGATTTCTGATTGACCAGGGAGTTAAGGGTTATGGGGATCAAGCAGGAAAATACATGTGAAGTGCACAATCAGATCAGCTGTGATTGTATGGAACCAGGCTCGAGGGCCTGAATGGCCTACTCCTGCTCCTATTGCCTATGATCGTCACGATCCTAAAGCCAATGAAGTACCTTTGAAGTGCAGTCACTGTCGGAATGTCACGGAAACAGCAGCCAATATGTGGCAGCAAGATCCCACAACCAGCAAAGTGACAATGAGCAGGTAATCGGTTCATATATTGGATAAGGAGCACATATTGGCCCTAGGATACAAAAGGAGGACTTCACTGCCCAAGGTAGCGAGTACGAGATGAGCTTTTTTTGATTTGATTTATTACAGATGCACCATAGAAAGCATTCTTTCTGGTTGTATCACAGCTTGGTATGGCTCCTGCTCTGCCCAAGACCGCAAGGAACTACAAAGGGTTGTGAATGTAGCCCAATCCATCACACAAACCAGCCTCCCATCCATTGACTCTGTCTACACTTCCCACTGCCTCGGCAAAGCAGCCAGCATAATTAAGGATCCTATGCATCCCGGACATTCTCTCTTCCACCTTCTTTTGTCGGGAAAAAGATACAAAAGTCTGAGGTCACGTACCAACCGACTCAAGAACAGCTTCTTCCCTGCTGCTGTCAGAATTTTGAATGGACCTACCTCGCATTAAGTTGATCTTCCTCTACACCCTAGCTATGACTGTAACACTGCATTCTGCACACTCTCCTTTCCTTCTCTATGAACGGTATGCTTTGTCTGCATAGCGCGCAAGAAACAATACTTTTCACTGTATCCCAATACATGTGACGATAATAAATCAAATTAAAAATCAACCTCCTGCCATCCCAGGAATCAGCCTGGTAAATAGTTGAAAAGTAAATGAATACACAAGGGAAGAACGGTGGGGCACTAACTGTATACATTTTACAAGAGTCACAGTGGGTTTAATGGCCTCTTTCTTTGCCGAATCATTCTGTGATGCTCTGTACTGAGGCCAGGGAGAGTTCGTAGCCGACAGTCAGGCAAATCTCCAGAACATCCTCCCCATCGCCCCAGTGGCGACACAAACTTCCAACTGAGTGCTATCACAGACCACGATATACAGGCATCCAGCCAGTTTGCAACCAGAACAGTTTCTTTGCGGTAGCCTTGGAACAGCTGTTTTGCAACAGCATCAAGACATCGGCACAGAGGGGCAAAGGTCAAACTCTCAAAAAAAAAGAGCAAATCCTGCTGACCTGGGAATTCCTCTCCTCTCCTGCCAGGGTTTGGCTCACTGCTCCTTACACAGATACAGAGAACATCCGCTGCCATCAGGTCTTCAGACATACGCCCAACACCAACACATAGGGCCCCACCAACCAATATGATGCTGGCTGATGTTCTGGGTCGGATCCATCCTCCTGCACTATCCCTATGCCCCTCAATGCCCAGAAAATCCGATCAGTCTCGACTGTACTCGACAACCGAGTGTCCCGGCTTTCAGAGGGAGAGAATTCCAAAGATTCACAACACTGAAGCCAAAAACAAGGGAAGAGAATGAGGACACTTCTGAAAATGGACTTCAGATCTCCAACCTGAAGGTTGCTGCAGTTAAGAATCATAGAAACCCTACAGTACAGAAAGAGGCCATTTGGCCCATCGAGTCTGCACCGACCACAATCCCACCCAGGCCCTACCCCCATATCCCTACATATTTTACCCACTAATCCACGCATCCCAGGACACTAAGGGGCAATTTTTAGCATGGCCAATCAACCTCACCCGCACATCTTAGGACTGTGGGAGGAAACCGGAGCACCCGGAGGAAACCCACGCAGACACGAGGAGAATGAGCAAACTCCACACAGACAGTGACCCCAAGCTGGGAATCGAACCCAGGTCCCTGGAGCTGTGAAGCAGCAGTGCTAACCACTGTGCTACCGTGCCAACCTTCTAAAGGAAACTGGATGAATACTTGTAAAGTTTTTCGGGGGGGGGGTGCTGATTGGAAAGTTCTATCAAACATTTGATTTATTATTGTCACATGTATTGGGATACAGTGAAAAGTATTGTTTCTTGCACGCTATACAGACAAAGCATACCATTCATAGAGTACATAGGGGAGAAGGAAAGGCGAGGGTGCAGGATATTGTTGCAGTCACAGCTGCTCCTTATCTACTCTGTCTGTCTCTCTCAAACTTGAACACCTCAATCAGGAAATGTGCAAACTCCAAAGACAGTGACCCAAGCCGGGAATTGAACCTGGGTCCCTGGCGCTGTGAGGCAGCAGCGCTAACCACTGTGCCACCGCGCTGTCTAATCTCATTTCCCTTCCTGCAACTGCTGAGCACCCTGCTATCCCTGAGCAAAGTTATAATCTTGAAATCGTGGAATCATACTGTGCAGAAGAGGCCCTTCAGCCCATCAAGTCCGCACTGACACACGAGACACCCCTGATCTCCCACCTAATCCCACTTGCCAGCACTTGGCCCATCGCCCTGAGTGTTATGTTGTGCCAAATGCTCATCCAGATGCTTTATCAAGAATGCGAGACAACCCACCTCCACCACCCTCCCAGGCAGCGCATTCCAGACCGTCACCACCCTCTGGGTAAAAAGGCTTTTCCTCATATCCCCCCCTAAACCTCCTGCCCCTCATCTTGAAATTATGTCCCCTCGTGACTGACCCTTCAACGAAGGGGGAACAGCTGCTGCTTATCCACTCTGTTCACATCCCTCAATCTTGTACACCTCAATCAGGTCACCTCTCAGTCTATCTGCTCCAACGAAAGCAATCCAAGCCTACCCAACTTCTCTTCATAAATGCTCCATCCCAGGCAACATCCTGGTGAATCTCCTCTGCACCCCCTCCAGTGCAATCACATCCTTCCTATAATGAAGCGACCAGAACTGCACACAGTACTCCAGCTGTGGCCTCACCAAAGTTCTAAACAACTCCAACAGGACTTCCCTGCTTTTGTAATCTATGCCTCGATTGATAAAGACAAGTGTCCCACATGCCTTTTTACCACACTACTAACATGCCCTTCTGCCTTCAGAGATCTGTGGACAAACACACCAACGTCCCTTTGCTCCAAAGAACTCCATAGTGTCCTACCATTCATTGAGTACTTCCTTGTCAAATTACTCCTTCCAAAGTGCTATCACCTCACATGTTTCAGGGTTAAATTCCATTTTTAAAATTCATTTGTGGGACATGGGCGTCTCTGGCTGGGCCAGCATTTATTGCCCATCTCTATTTGCCCTTGGAGGGCAGTTAAGAGTCAACCACATTGCTGTGGCTATGGAGTCACATGTAGGCCAGACCAGGTAAGGATGGCAGATTTCCTTCCCTAAAAGGACATCAACGAACCAGATGGGTTTTTCTGACAATCGACAATGGTTTGTTTCATGGTCATCAGTAGATTCTTAATTCCAGATATTTTTTATTGTATTTAAATTCCACCATCTGCAGTGGCAGGATTCAAACCTGAATCTGCCACCTCTCTGTCCATTTGACCATGCCGTCTATTTTGTCGATGGAGTTTTCTTAATTCATTCATGGGATGTGAGCTTCGCTGGCTCGGCCAGCAATTATTGCCCATCGAAAAGGTGGCGGGGGGGGGGGGGGGGGGGAGGGGTGGGGGGCTGTGTTCTTTTAAATGGTTGCAATTCATGCGGTGTAGGTACACCCACAGTGCTGTTAGCAAGGGATTTTGAACCAAATCTGCTGCTATGGTTCCAGAATGTTCCATCTCTACTCCTGGCTTTGTTTGGCTCAATGTACAAGCACCACTCTTGGGACGAATGTGAACGATGGATGTATGAAAAAAGGAAGAGTGTGTGAGTGTGAGAGAGAGAGAGAGAGAGAGAAGAATGAATAACGCAGAACAAGGAATGGGGACAAAACGCACAATATGCATCTTGAGAAGATAGCTCCTCGCTCTGTGACATAATTTGGTGAATCCAGCACTGACCTCAAGTGCAGTTGTGTTTTTTAGACTTCAGTTCATGATGTCTTCAGCCTCAGACCTGTAACACAGTTGCTATGCTGTGGTCACATCCCTACCTCCCTGCACCATGGCGTCACCAGAGTGTTAGAAATTACATCTAATTAAAACACATTCGAATGCAATGTTCAGAAATTCCCAACTATTTTTACAGAAGGAATTAAAGGAGGTCCCCTCAGAATGGTGGGCTGTGTCCTTGGTTTGGGAGGGGGATGGTTCACAAACAATGCAGCATTCAGTCTGCCGTTTTGCATATAGTGATTGGGGGGGGGGGGGGGGGGGTCAAAGGTTATTCACATTGCGAAACCCTTCACTGGATGTTGACAAAGAGACTGAACAGTATGTGGCCCCTTTTGTTATCATTACAACCCCATTCATACTGAGCGATGGCAGCCACATTCTTCCCCCAACACCCCCCCCCCCTCCCCCACTGCCATCCCCGCTTACATCCCGAATGGTCAATCAAATGCCACCTTTGAAAGACATCCTTGAACTATTCGGTTCTGCACCCCCCCCCCCACACCTTCCTGTGGGTGAGCGATTGCCACCTCACAGTAGCAACGTGGAGAAAATAGGCATGGGGACACAGGGTGGGGGAGGGAGAGGGGGGGGGGCGTAGAACAAACAAAGACAGCTGCGTCTGTGTAAACCAGGACACGCGGTTAAGAAGCAAGCTCATCAAACACCATGTGAGCAGTGATCAATCAATACACAACCCCAGCTCAAAGCGACACAATGCAAGAGGGGCTCCGAGAAAAAAGGCCGCACTCAGCATACAGGGAGTTACTGCACAAAACCTTCACTCCAGCCACCTCCGCCCAATTTGAACCCAGAACATGACCAACTTTGATTGGACCTCTTCCTGGAGACCGCATCTCTGAAACGACAGTCACTTCTGCAGTGCTCACGGTGGCACAGTGCTTAGCGCTGCTGCCTCGCAGCACCAGGGACCCGGGTTCGATTCCCGGCTTGGGTCATGGTCTGTGTGGAGTCTGCGCGTTCTCCCCGTGTCTGCGTGGGTTCCCTCCGGGTGCTCCGGTTTCAGAATGTGGGAGGAAAGACGTGCTGGTTAGGTGCAATGACCTGAACAGGCGCCGGACTGTGGCGACTAGGGGAATTTCACAGTAACTTCTTTGCAGTGTTAATGTAAGCCTTACTAGTGACTAATAAACTTTAAAATACCACTGGGATATTCTCAAATAACGCGCAACAATGAGCCACGTTAGGAGATATAAAGACATGCGAGAAAAAGCTTGGTCAAACGTGGTAAAGGGGTGTCTTAAAGGATGAGAGAGAGAGAGATAGAGAGCTGGGGAAGGGCTGCTTTTTAAAAAAAATTCCGTGCACAGGATGTGCCCATCCCTAATTGCCCTCGAGAAGGTGGTGATGAGCTGCCTTCTTGAACCGCTGTAGACCATGTGGTATAGGTACACCCACAGTGCTGTTAGGGAGGAAGTTCCAGGATTTTTGACCCAGGAACAGCCGATATATTTCCAAGTCAGGATGGAGAGTGGCTGGGAGGGGAACCTCCAGGTGGTGGTGTTCCCAAGTATCTGCTGCCCTTGTCCTTCTATATGGTAGTGGTTGTGGGTTTGGAAGGTACTGCCTAAGGAGCCTCGGTGAGTTGCTGCAGTGCATCTTGTAGATGGTGTACACTGCTGCTACTGAGCATCGGTCATGGAGGGAGTGAACATTGATGGCGGTGGAAAAAGTGGCCCCGCTTTGTCCTGGATGGTGTTATTGAAGTTGCGCTCATCCAGGCAAATGGAGAGTATTCCAGTTCACTCCTGACTTGTGTCTTGTAGATGATGGACAGGCTTTGGGGAGTGAGCAGGCGAGTTACTCCCCACAGGATTCCCAGTCTCTGACCAGCTCTCGCAGCCATGATGTGGAGATGCCGGCATTGGACTGGGGTAAACACAGTAAGAAGTCTGACAACACCAGGTTAAAGTCCAGCTTTAACCTGGTGTTGTTAGAGCTCTTGTAGCCACTGTATTTATCTGGCTGGGTCTAGTTCAGTTTCTGGTCAATGATAACCCCACAGTGGGGGATTCAGTGATGGTGATGCCATTGAATGTCAAGGGGTGAATATTAGCTTCTTTGTTGGAGATGGGTCATTGCCTGTACGAATGTCAGTCAAATTTAACCTTGCATTTGAACTGCTGGTAGATACAAGTACAGACGTTTAAATCATATTTAATAGTATATTCCACAAGGTGCAGTGAATTTTGTATTTAACACACACTCCACCCACAGTAGGATGGAGTGAACAGATCCCAGCAGTATTTATATTTCCTCCTGTTAACTGGTTTTGAAGAAAGGAATGTAATTTTCTTATCAGGAATATTTGTTCCCTGTCGAACATTCCACCCAAGTTGGAAATAATTCCTCCAGCAGGACGGTCAGTGAAATTGGGGTGCGTTGGCCGTGTAAAATTCTCCCTCAGTGTACCCGAACAGGTGCCGGACTAGAGGATTTTTACAGAAACTTCATTGAGGTGTTAATGTGAGCCTACCTGTGACACTCAAATGAATTTTAAACTTTGTCCAGTAAACCTCTTCCGCACTCTCAATGCGTTCACATCCTTCCTATAGTGTGGCTCCCAGAACTGTACACAATATTCCAGCTGAGGTCTAACTAGGGTAGCCCGTGGCACAGTGGTTAGCATTGCTGCCTCACGGCGCCAGAGACCCGGGTTCAATTGTGGGGGGAAACCGGAGCACCCAGAGGAAAGCCTCGCAGACACGGGGAGAATGGGCAAACTCCACCCAGACATTCACCCAAGCCGGGAAAAGAGCATCCTAAAAAGAGAGACACGGGAGTGGTTGAGAGGGGGAATAGCAGAGCTTCAAGCCCAGGCTCTCACTGAAGACCTGGCCGGCAACAGTCGAGGGAGGGAAATCAGCCAAGCCCAAAATTGGAGGGGGCGTGCAGATCTTGGGGAGTCGAGGGACTGGAGGAGGAGATTGCAGAGATAGGGAGAGATGAAGTCATGGAGGGTTTAGGAAACAGCAAAGCAAATCTTAATCCATGCATTGCCAGACGGTGGACCATGAGGAGGCAGTGAGCACAGGGGTGATGGTTGAACAGACTTGGTGTCAACAAGAAAATGGCCCAATCCATCACCATCACGCAAACCAGCCTCCCACTCTGACTCTGTCTACACTTCCCGCTGCCTCGGCAAAGCGGCCAGCATAATCAAGGTCCCCATGCACCCTGGACATTCTCTCTTCCACCTTCTTCCGTCGGGAAAAAGATACAAAAGTCTGAGGTCACGTACCAACCGACTCAAGAACAGCTTCTTCCCTGCTGTTGTCAGACTTTTGAATGGACATACCTTGCATTAAGTTGATCTTTCTCTACACCCTAACTATGACTGTAACACTACATTCTGCACTCTCTCCTTTCCTTCTCTATGAACAGCGTGCTGTGTCTGTGTAGCGCGCAAGAAACAATACTTTTCATTGGATCCCAATACGTGACGAGAATAAATCAAATATTAATATAGAACCCACTCTGCTAGATAAATCAAAGTCATAGTTTACACAGTAGCAGTCGAATGAATCAGCAATATAAATACACCAGTTATCTGCACACTGTACAGAGTGAGTCACCAATATTAATACAGTCAACAAGCAAGTTCATCATGAGGAAGAGCGAGTTACACTCTATTCAGTTTCAAATCTATTTCATCACCATTCCTATATTCACCTGGTAAACATTCCTAATATTCTGTGCAAATTGTTAAGGATTTTTCTCAAAGTTGGAAAATTCAAATCCTTAAATCCTGACTTGGAAATATATCAGCCGTTCCTTCACTGTCATGGGTCAAAATCCTGGAACTCCCTCCCTAACCGCACTGTGGTTCAAGAAGGCAGCTCACCACCACCTTTTTTGAAGGGCAGTTAGGGTTGGATAGTAAATGTTCACCCAGCAACATCCACATCTCATAAATGAGTTTTTAAAATTAGCTTTTTACACTAGAAATATTATTCGATAATATGTTGGAGATCAGATTCCGCCAAGAGTCAAACAGTGCGCAAGCAGTTCATTCATCCGAACACCATAGAATCCGTACAGTGTAGAAAGAGGACATTCGGCCCATCAAGTCTACACCAACACTCCAAAAGAGCATCCCACCCAGTCTCTCTGATTTGCCACATGTATTAGTACACAGTGAAAAGTATTGTTTGTTGCGCGCTATACAGACAAAGCATACCGTTCATAGAGAAGGAAAGGAGAGAGTGCAGAATGTAGTGTTACAGCCATAGCTAGGGGGTAGAGAAAGATCTGCCCTTGCTATGCACAAACTGACTGCCCATTTCCAGGGAGAATTCCTCTGTACGTCATTGTGCCATAGGTTCGTTCAGACCTGCCTACCTGTGCTGAGCCTCTGATAGGTGGCACATCTGACAGTGCAGCCCTCCCGCAGTGCCACACAAGCTTACTACTGAACTAAGGCGGGTAGGTACAAAGAAAGAGGGGACAGGTCCAAGGGGCTGAATGGTCCAACCCAGTTCTTTCAGACCATGCCATCGAATGGAAGAGTAAAAATACCCATGATCCTTTTAGTAAAGCTAATCAGCATTGCACATTATTAAGACTTGAGGAAATTGGTTTGTACCATTACATGACTCCCTTCACTCCAATCTCCACCAGCCTTACAACCTTTATAAGACCTCTGCTCTCCTCCAATCCCAGTCTCTTGCTCACTCCCAACTTTAACCGCTCCACCACTGCATCTATGCCTTCAGCCACCTGGATCCGAAGCTCTGGAATTTGCTCCCTAACTGTCACTGCCACTCTCTCTCTTCTCCTCCTCCTCCATAGCACTCTTTAAATCCCATCTCCTTCACCAAATTTTTTCCCATGTGGAATTTTACTGAGTGACATTTCTGCAAAGTGCCTTGGGGAAGTTTCCACGGTGGCACAGGTGGTTAGCACTGCTGCCCCTCAGTGCCAGGGGCCTGGGTTCGATTCCCAGCTTGGGTCACTGTCTGCGCGGAGTCTGCACATTCTCCCCGTGTCTGCGTGGGTTTCCTCCGGGTGCTCCAGTTTCCACCCACCGTCCGAAAGACGTGCTGGTTAGGTGCGCTCGCCATGCTAAATTCTCCCTCAGTGTACCTGAACAGCTGCCAGAGTGTGGCGACTAGGGGATTTTCATTGAAGTCATCGAGTCAGAGATTTACAGCATGGAAACAGGCCCTTCGGCCCAACTTGTCCATGCCGCCCTTTTTTAAAAAAAAAACATCTAAGCTAGTCCCAATTGCCTGCATTTGGCCCATATCCCTCTATACCCATCTTACCCATGTAACCATCTAAATGCTTTTTAAAAGACAAAATTGTACCCCCCTCCACTACTACCTCTGGCAGCTTGTTCCAAACACTCACCTCCCTCTGAAAAAATTGCCCCTCTGAACCCTTTTGTATCTCTCTTCTCTCACCTTAAACCTATGCCCTCTAGTTTTAGACTCCCCTACCTTTGGGAAAAGATGTTGACTATCGAGCTGATCTATGCCCCTCATTATTTTATAGACCTCCATAAGATCACCCCTCAGCCTCCTACGCTCCAGAGAAAACAGTCCCAGTCTATCCAGCCTCTCCTTATAACTCAAACCATCAAGATCCTTATAACTCAAACCATCAAGACCCGGTAGCATCCTAGTAAATATCTTCTGTACTCTTTCTAGTTTAATAATATCCTTTCTATATCAGTGTTAATGTAAGCCTACTTGTGACAATAATGAATAAACTTAAACTTAGAGGGCACTACATAAATACAAACGGTTGTCTACACAGCCAAATTCATCACCAGATAGATGAATATCATAAAGCTGCCATAATGATAACATACTTGGGCGAGGGGGGGGGGGGGGGTGTGTGGAGGGAGGAGGAAAGAGAGAGGGGGGGTGGAGGGAGGAGGAAAGGGGGGGGGGGGGGGGGGGGAGTTGACATGGCTAATACACGATCATGGGTGCTGAAATTGATAAGAGTTGCTTTTGCACATTCTATTGTTTGCAAATGTCCATTAACAATGGGTGGCATTTCCACAATCCAGGCTTTATGTAACCTCATTAAACCACTGACACCAAATACCATTTCAAAGGAATACTGGGGGTAGCAGTCGCTGTGGAAAGGGTGGGGGAGGGGAGGGGGGGGGGGGGGTGAAGGAGGTCCAAAGCGACAGCTGTGTTAGTCCAAGACACACCAAACAATGACAGAGTCCCTGCCCCCCACACAGTCCTCCACTTAATAAAACGCCCGGGTTCCCTTCATTTTAAACTGTACGGCCGGGAATCAAATCTACCCTTTGTGTTTCCATCTGAGAATGCGGAACTTGCCAACACAGGGTGTGCTGGAGACAAACGTATCACTATATTTAAGGAGAATCTGGATGAGCACCAGGGAGAAAGGGGTAGAAGGATATGTAGATGGAGGTGAGACAGAGAGGTGAGAGGTGACAGCTCATATGGAACAGAAACACCAGTTGGGCTAAATGGTCAGTAAAATAAATCCAGAATCTGTAAGCCACCTTTCAACTGTAGTCCTAACCAAACCCACTCTGAACGAAGCAATCGCTCCTCTAATAAAGAGACTCTTAACGTAGGGTGCCCACTATTTGATGACAGGCTAGCCAACAATCGCTGGCAATCAAAGGCAAAAAAAAAACACACAGGAGTTCCACAACCGATTAACCGCAGGCATCGCATGGCTTAGAGCACAAGTAGGCCACATTGCCATGGCAACCAAAATCATTCCACCATCATTGGCTTGCTTTATTCTTTCACCTCAATGGGCTGCTTGCCACCAAATATCTCCTCTTCCCTGCCGCCCCACCCCCACCACCCCCAGCCCTTCACCAGGAAGGCTGAATGTTTAACCCAGATACTGCACAATGAACTGGGCCGAAAGCAAGTGGAACAGTTTCAATATTCCTCTACACTTAAAACGAGTGAGTGCACATTGCCGGCGACCTACCCGGGTTGATTTTAAACATCACACTAACAAAGAGCAACACAGGACGGTACAAAGTCTGGACATCCCTCTCGCTCTTCCCTGCCCATGCTGATAGTCGCTAATACACCATCTCTCATGCTCAGAATAACCTTTGAAGAAGGTTGCTGAAGTTTCTTTTTGTTAACCACTCAGCATTGATCACCCACTCCCAAGTGTAAATCTCTGCAGCCCATTTGTAGCCCCAAAAGGTTGTGAATGAAGCCCAGTCCATCGCACAAACCAGCCTCCCATCCATCGACTCTGCCTGCACTGCCTCGGAAAAGCAGCCAGAATAATTAAGAACCCCACGCACCCCGGACATTCTCTCTTCCACCTTCTTCCGTCGGAAAGAAGATACAAAAGTCTGAGGACACGTACCAACCGACTTAAGAACAGCTTCTTCTTCCCTGCTGCCAGACTTTTGAATGATGTGGAGATGCCAGTGTTGGTCTTTTGAATGGACCTACCTCGCATTAAGTTGATCTTTCTCTACACCCCAACTATGACTGTAACACTACATTCTGCACTCTCTCCTTTCCTTCTCTATGAACGATATGCTTTGTAGAGCATGCAAAAAACAATACTTTTCACTGTATACTAATACATGTGACAATACTAAATCATTTGAGTTAACTCATTGTTAGGTCATTGCAGAGAACAGTTTAAGAGGCAACTACATTGTTGCGGGTTCTGGGCATCACATGTAGGCCAGACAGGGCAATGATGGCAGATTTCCTTCCCTAGAAGCAGTGCATTGGTGAACCAGATGGGTTTTCAATTGACACTCCAGCATCTTCACAGATAATCATTCCAGCTTTGTTCAGTTTACTTTCCATATGAACCAACTGAATTCAAATTCACAACTTCCATGGAGACTGGCTCCTCTCATTTCCAGGCACAGAATTACAGACCCAGGTTTCACTCGGTGTGTTACTGGGGAGACTGCAGCCAGCTTTGAAGAACAAAGGAGCAGGAGCAGGGCGGCATGGTGGCACAGTGGTTAGCACTGCTGCCTCTCAGCGCCAGGGACCCGGGTTCCATTCCTGACTTGGGTCACTTTGTGCAAACTCCGCACATTCTCCCCGTGTCTTCGTGGGTTTCCTCTGGGTGCTCCGGTTTCCTCCCAAAGTCCAAAGATGTCCAGGTTAGGTGGATTGGTCATACTAAATTGCCCCTTTGTGTCCCAAGATGTGTAGGTTGGGAGATTAGTGGGATAAATACATGGGATTACGGGAGATAGGATGGGGAAAAAGGCCTGGTTATGATACTTCGTGGAAATGCCGGCGTTGGACTGGGGTAAACACAGTAAGGAGTCTAACAACATCAGGTTAAAGTCCAACAGGTTTATTTGGTAGCAAATGCCACTAGCTTTCGGAGCGCTGCTCCTTAGTCAGGTGAGTGGGAATTCTGTTCACAAACAGGGCATATAAAGTCACAAACTCAATTTACAGAATAATGAATAATGATTATTCATTGCCCCTCTGGACCCTTTTGTATCTCGCCTCTCTCACCTTAAACCTATGCCCTCTAGTTTTAGACTCCCCCACCTTTGGGAAAAGATATTGACTATCTAGCTGATCTATGCCCCTCTATTTTATAGACCTCTATAAGATCATCCCTCAGCCTCCTACGCTCCAGGAGAAAAAAGTCCCAGTCTATCCAGCCTCTCCTTATAACGCAAACCATCAAGTCCCGGTAGCACCCGAGTAAATATTTACTGCACTCTTTCTGGTTTAATGATATCCTTTCTATAATAGGGTGACCAGAACTGTACATAGTAATGGACCAAATGGCCTCAGTGGGCTGAATGGCCTCCTTCTGCACTGTAGAGATTCTATGATTCAGCCTATCGACTGTTCAAACAGATCATGACTGATAATCCACCTGTCAACTTTCTCCACTACCCCCATATTTGATTTGATTTATTATTGTCACATGTATTAACATAGTGAAAAGTATCGTTTCTTGCGTGCTATACAGACAAAGCATACTGTTCATAGAGAAGGAAAGGAGAGAGTACAGAATGTAGTGTTACAGTCATAGCTAGGGTGTAGAGAAAGATCAACTTAATACAAGGTAGGTCCATTCAAAAGTCTGACGACAGCAGGGAAGAAGCTGTTCTCGAGTCGGTTGGTACGTGACCTCAGACTTTTGTATCTTTTTCCGGATGGAAGAAGGTGGAAGAGAGAATGTCCGGGGTGCGTGGGATCGTGATGAAATTGGTGTCCAGAAATCTGTCGACCTGTGCTTTGAATGTGCTCATTGACTGAGCTTCCACAGCCCTCTGGGGTAGAGAACTCAGTAAGAAGTTTAACAACACCAGGTTAAAGTCCAACAGGTTTATTTGGTAGCAAAAGCCACACAAGCTTTCGAAGCTCTAAGCCCCTTCTTCAGGTGAGTGGGAATTCTGTTCACAAACAGAGTTTATAAAGACACAGACTCAATTTACATGAATAATGGTTGGAATGCGAATACTTACAACTAATCCAGTCTTTAAGAAACAAAACAATGGGAGTGGAGAGAGCATCAAGACAGGCTAAAAAGATGTGTATTGTCTCCAGACAAGAGAACTCACCAGCCAGGGGAAGCATCCTACCCACATCTACCCTACAAGTGCCATTGAGACCATTTCTCATTCTTCAAAACCCGAGAATCCAGGCCCAGTCTCCTCAGAAGAAAATCCAGCCGTCCCATGGATCATTCATAGAATCCCCACAGTACAGAAAGAGGCCATTCAGCCCAACAAACCTACACCGCCAACAATCCCACCCAGAACCCCACCTATTTACCCTGCTACCCCCCCCCCCCCAACCCCCCGCCGAAACTATGGGGCAATTTAACACAACCAATCCACCTAACCCACACATCTTTGGACTGTGGGAGGAATCATAGAATCCCCAGTGCAGGAGGCGGCCATTACACCCATCGGGTCCGCACCGACCACAATCCCACCTCGGCCCTATTCCCGAAACCCCACATATTTACCCTGCTAATCCCCGACACTAAGGGGCAATTGAGCACAGCCAAATCAACCTAACTCGCACATCTTTGGACAGTGGGAGGAAACTGGAGCACCCGGAGGAAACCCACGCAGACAAGGGGAGAATGTGCAAACTCCACACAGACAGTGACCCGAGGCCGGAATTGAATTCCGGGTCTCCGGCGCTGTGAGGCAGCAGTGCTAACCAACTCGAGATGGGCAATAATTGCAGGGCCAGCCAGCGACGCCCCATGTCCCACGAGTGAATAAAAAAGCCTGGCTCTGACGAACCTTTGTTCCACTCACTCTGTGGCAAGAATATATCCCTTCTTAGATAAGGAGACCCGATTCTGAAATCGGACAAAATAAAGCATTTTTACAATCTCTCACGTTGACACCTCGATCAGGGAGCTTTGTTTGACACACCCCGCCCTGTCGGCACCGGATTCCAAACAGCAGACATGTTAACTATGTGTGAAAGCAAGGCAGCAAGAAACGGAGATAAATCTCTTTCAAACAACACACCCGAGAAGCTTTATAGTCAGAGTGGTTTCCTGCGCAGGCAATACACACACAATACCATCGGAGATAGACTCTCCTTAAAGCACAGCCTTAAACTGCTCATCCCCACCCCCTTCCCTGCAATCTTATTACCAGTCTTCGCTGAACAGCAGCAAATCAATCTGCAATGGCTCCCGGAGAGACACATTTTCCCACTTAATCTGTAACGCATTACACTGCCTCCGTGGATTCGACTGAAACACAAACCAGGTGCCACTAAAGAGACTCCCAGATGAAAGATCACTACACGGGAAAACATGAACAAAATGCGTACTCCTCGCCCCATCTCTGTCCTCCCTCTCACCTGTCCACACAAACCCACACTGAACAAAAAAAGGAAGGACAAGACTTTGGGCAATTTATCAAAGGATTGGACCACAAAGTTCCAACTGCACACATGGCACTGCAGTGTTAGAAGTGGCTGCTTGTGTATGTATTATATACAGATATATAGGTGCATGAAATCATAGAAACCCTACAGTGCAGAAGGAGGCCATTCGGCCCATCGAGTCTGCACCGACCACAATCCCACCCAGGCCCTACCCGCTAATCCCTTTTTTTTTACCCGCTAATTTTACCCGCTAATCCCTCGAACCCACGCATCCCAGGACTCTAAGGGGCAATTTTTAACCTGGCCAATCAACCTAACCCGCACATCTTTGGACTGTGGGAGGAAACCGGAGCACCCGGAGGAAACCCACGCAGACACGAGGAGAATGTGCAAACTCCACACAGACAGTGACCTGAGTCGGGAATCGAACCCAGGACCCTGGAGCTGTGAAGCAGCAGTGCTAACCACTGTGCTACCGTGCCGCCCATTGTGCATGCACATTGTTAAAAAGTAAAAGTTTATTTATTAGTCACAAGGCAGGCTTACATTAACGCTGCAATGGAGTTACTGTGAAAATCCCCTAGTCGCCACACTCCGCCGCCTTTTTTGGGTCAATCCACCTAACCAGCATGTCTTTCAGACTGTGGGAGGAAACCAGAGCACCCAGAGGAAACCCACGGAGACACGGGGAGAATGTGCAGACTCCGCACAGACAGTGACCCAAGCCGGGAATTGAACCCGGGTCCCTGGCTGTGAGGCAGCAGTGCTAACCACTGTGCCACCGTGTTGCCCCATTGTGTGTGTGTAGATGGTGCACTTGAGTCTGTGTACCAATATACGTTTATAGGTGTATATGTAATTACACATATGTACAAATATGAGGTGCTTATATATATTTACACAGGTGCACGTTATATATAGATGTACGAGGAAAGATTGACTGGGTTAGGATTGTTTTTGCTGGAGTTCAGACGAATGAGGGGGGATCTCAGAGACTTATAAAATTCTAACAGGACTAGACAGGGGAGATGCAGGGAGGATGTTCCCAATAGAACATAGAACATAGAACATTACAGCGCAGAACAGGCCCTTCGGCCCACGATGTCGCACCGACCAGTTAAAAAAAAAAACTGTGACCCTCCAACCTAAACCAATTTCTTTTCGTCCATGAACCTATCTACGGATCTCTTAAACGCCCCCAAACTAGGCGCATTTACTACTGATGCTGGCAGGGCATTCCAATCCCTCACCACCCTCTGGGTAAAGAACCTACCCCTGACATCGGTTCTATAACTACCCCCCCTCAATTTAAAGCCATGCCCCCTCGTGCTGGATTTCTCCATCAGAGGAAAAAGGCTATCACTATACACCCTATCTAAACCTCTAATCATCTTATATGTTTCAATAAGATCCCCTCTTAGCCGCCGCCTTTCCAGCGAAAACAATCCCAAATCCCTCAGCCTCTCCTCATAGGATCTCCCCTCCATACCAGGCAACATCCTGGTAAACCTCCTCTGCACCCTCTCCAAAGCCTCCACATCCTTCCTGTAATGTGGGGACCAGAACTGCACACAGTACTCCAAGTGCGGCCGCACCAGAGTTGTGTACAGTTGCAACATAACGCTACGACTCCTAAATTCAATCCCCCTACCAATAAACGCCAAGACACCATATGCCTTCTTAACAACCTTATCTACTTGATTCCCAACTTTCAGGGATCTATGCACACATACACCTAGATCCCTCTGCTCCTCCACACTATTCAAAGTCCTCCCGTTAGCCCTATACTCAACACATCTGTTATTCCTACCAAAGTGAATTACCTCACACTTCTCCGCATTAAACTCCATCCGCCACCTCTCGGCCCAACTTTGCAACCTGTCTAAGTCTTCCTGCAAACTACGACACCCTTCCTCACTGTCTACCACACCACCGACTTTGGTGTCATCAGCAAATTTGCTAATCCACCCAACTATACCCTCATCCAGATCATTAATAAATATTACAAACAGCAGTGGCCCCAAAACAGATCCCTGAGGTACACCACTTGTAACCGCACTCCATGATGAATATTTACTATCAACCACCACCCTCTGTTTCCTATCCGCTAGCCAATTCCTGATCCAATTTCCTAGATCACCCCCAATCCCATACATCTGCATTTTCTGCAGAAGCCTACCATGGTGAACCTTATCAAACGCCTTACTAAAATCCATATATACCACGTCCACTGCCTTGCCCCCATCCACCTCCTTGGTCACTTTCTCAAAAAACTCAATAAGGTTAGTAAGGCACGACCTACCTGCCACAAAACCATGCTGACTATCACCTATCAATTCATTACTCTCCAAATAACTATAAATCCTATCCCTTATAATTTTTTCCAACATCTTGCCGACAACAGAAGTGAGACTCACCGGTCTATAATTCCCGGGGAAGTCTCTGTTCCCCTTCTTAAACAATGGGACAACATTCGCTAACCTCCAATCTTCTGGTACTATACCAGAGGCCAACGACGACCTGAAGATCAGAGCCAGAGGCTCTGCAATCACTTCTCTTGCCTCCCAGAGAATCCTTGGATAAATCCCATCCGGACCAGGGGATTTATCTATTTTCAGACCCTCCAGAATATCCTGCACATCCTCCTTATCAACTGTAATACTGTCTATTCTACTCCCTTGCAACCCAGTGTCCTCCTCAGCTATATTCATGTCCCCTTGCGTGAACACCGAAGAGAAATATTGGTTCAATGCTTCACCAATCTCCTCCGGTTCCACACATAACTTCCCTCTGCCATCTATAACTGGCCCTAAACTTGCCCTAACCAACCTTCTGTTCTTGACATACCTATAGAACGCCTTAGGATTCTCTTTAACCCTATCCGCCAAAGTCTTCTCATGTCCCCTTTTAGCCCTTCTAAGCTCGCTCTTCAACTCCCTCTTAGCCAATCTAAAGCTTTCTAGTGCACTACCTGAGTGCTCACGTCTCATCCGAACATAAGCCTCCTTTTTCTTTTTAACCAACAAAGAAACTTTTTTGGTGCACCACGGTTCCCTAGCCCTACCAATTCCTCCTTGCCTGACAGGGACATACCTATCACAGACTCGCAGTAGCTGCTCCTTGAAAAAACTCCACATGTCGGACGTTCCCAGTCCCTGTAATCTCCTAGTCCAACCTATGTTTCCTAATTCTCTCCTAATAGCCTCATAATTACCCTTCCCCCAGCTAAAACCACTGGCCCGAGGTTCATGCCTATCCCTTTCCATCACTAAGGTGAACGTAACCGAATTGTGGTCACTATCACCAAAATGCACACCAACTTCCAAGTCTAGCACCTGGTCTGGCTCATTTCCCAGCACCAGATCCAATATAGCCTCACCTCTAGTTGGCCTGTCTACATACTGAGTCAAAAAACCTTCCTGCACGCTTTGAACAAAAACTGACCCCTCTAACGAGCTAGAGCTATAACAATTCCAGTCAATATTAGTCAAGTTAAAATCCCCCATAACAATTGCCCTATTACTTTCACTCCTAAGCAGGATTGACTCCGCAATCCTTTCCTCAACCTCTCTAGAACTTTTAGGAGGTCTATAAAAGACTCCCAACAGGGTGACCTCTCCTCTCCTATTTCTAATCTCCGCCCATACTACCTCAACAGATAAGTCCTCATCAAACCTCCTCTCTGACACTGTGATACAATCTCTGACCAATAATGCTACCCCTCCCCCTCTTCTACCTCCTTCCCTACTTCGACTAAAACATTTGAACCCCGGGACCTGCAGCATCCATTCCTGCCCCTGCTCTATCCATGTCTCTGAAATAGCCACAACATCGAAGTCCCAGGTACTGATCCACGCTGCAAGTTCACCCACTTTATTGCGAATACTCCTGGCATTGAAGTATACACGTTTCAAACCCTGCTCCACCCCACCTCTGCAATGCCGTGCATTGCAGTCCCCATCCATGCATCCCTCACTTTCAGCCCCACTACTCAGGATCCCTCCCCCCCCCCCGAATCAGTTTAAACCTCCCTGCAAGGCCTTAGCAAATTTACCCCCCAGGATATTGGTCCCCTTCTGATTAAGGTGTAGACCATCCTTCTCATAGAGGTCACACCTTCCCCAGTACGAGCCCCAATTGCTTAAGTACCTGAACCCCTCCCTCCTGCACCATCCCCTCAGCCATGAATTCAAACCTTCCCTCTCCCTAGTCCTCTCTAAACTATCCCGTGGTACAGGCAAGAGTCCAGAGATAACCACTCTGTCAGTCTTGGCCTTTAGTTTCCACCCCAACTCCATAAATCCCTGCCTAATATCCCCTTCCCCTATCCTCCCTATGTCGTGTGTCCCCACATGTACAATAACTTGTGGTTTATCTCCCTCCCCCCTAAGAGTCCTGAATACCCTGTCAGACACATCCCGGACCCCAGCCCCTGGTAGGCAACACACCAACCCTGAGTCCCTACCTTTAGTTCCGACCCTCCTATCTGTCCCCTTAATTGTGGAGTCCCCAATCACAAGGCCCAGTCTTTTACAGCCCCTAACCACCTGAGCTTTCTCACTCGGCTCACCCCCAGAGATCTGCTCTCTATGCTCAGTTGATTCCTCCTCAACTGTAGCCTCCAGCACCGAAAACCTATTATGGAGGGGAACCGCCCCAGGGGATTGTCTTCCCGATTGCTTCTTACCCCTCCTCCTGGCATTGACCCAAGCCTCATTTCTAGGAGTTACTATTTCTCTATAACTCCTATCAACTTCCACCTCCGCCTCCCGAATTATGCGGAGTTCCTCTACCTCCCCCTCCAGCTCCTTTACACGCTCCTCCAGAAGCTGCAATCTAATGCACTTCTTACAACTAAAATCTCCTGAAACACTACTGGATTTCCTCACCACATACATCCCACAGGAGATGCAGCATACTGCCTGAACTGCCATCCCTGAAGCCATTACCAGCAAGAAAAAAAGAAAACAAAAAACTTCCCCACACTTATAATTAGGTTAGAGGAGGATGGAAGGGTGGGATCCTCTACCAGTGTAGAGGATCGGGTATCTCCTCTGCACCAATTTATAGGGCTAGGGGCCCGAGAGAAAAAAAAAAAAAAAAAAATGGTGGAGGAGTCCAGAACCAGGGGTCACAGTCTGAGGATTCGGGGTAAACCATTTAGGACAGAGATGAGGAGACGTTTCTTCACCCAAAGAGTGGTGAGCCTGTGGAATTCATTACCACAGGAAGTAGTTGATGCCAAAACATTGAATGTATTCAAGAGGCGGCTGGATATAGCACTTGGGGCAAATGGGATCAAAGGTTATGGGGAGAAAGCAGGATTAGGCTATTGAGTTGGGCGATCAGCCATGATCGTGATGAATGGCGGAGCAGGCTCGAAGGGCCTGCTCCTATCTTCTATGTTTCTATATTATAGTGTGTACGCACAACAATAAGAGGGCACAGGTTTAAGGCGAGAGGTGGAGCGGCAGTGGTTAGCTCGGCTGCCTCAGCGCCAGGGACCCAGGTTCGATTCCGGCCTCGGGTCACTGTCTGTGTGGAGTCTGCATGTTCTCCCCGTGTCTGCGTGGGTTTCCTCCCACAGTCCGAAAGGCGTGCTGGTTAGGTGAATGGGCCGTGCCAAATTCTCCCTCAGTGTACCCGGACAGGCACTGGAGTGTGGCGATTTCCACAGTAACTTCATTGCTTAATGTAAGGCTACTTGTGACTAATAAATAAACTTTAAACTTTTTAGGTGATAAGTTTAGGGGAGTCATGCGGGGAAACAGAGGGTGGCGGGTGCCTGGAACGCACTGCCGTGGAGGTGGTGGAAGCAGGCACATTAGCAACATTCAGGGTGTATCTTGATAGACACACGAACGGGAGGCGAACCAAGAGATAGAATCTGCTTACTGGCGCTGGGTTGGTGGGCCGAAGGGCCTGTTCCTGTGCTGTTTTGTTCTTTGTTCACATTATGTAGATATATATAGATGCACACACATACATACATGTACATACATACATGTACATACATACTATATCCATACACACACTGCTATAGATATGGGTCTATTCAAACACAAGGTTCCCAGTTTACACAGTCGATTAGTAACTTGCACATTTCCAATGTTGTCTAGCCGTTGGTAATAATAAACCAGACAGGCTACCTACAGAGCAGATTTACCCAGACTTGGCAGGATTTCAGCCTTCCTCAGAACCACCCTTCAGTTGTATCCAGGACAAAAAACAACACGTACAACAATGCCCCTCAGCTACTCGAGTGGAAGGCAATATAAAGTTGCTTTTGTGTCAGAGTTACCGGGTATTCTGCAAGGCCACTAACAATCCTCCCCCCAGTCCTCCCGAGGAATCCAGGGCTCATCTCCTAAAGGCCAGTCGGGACATTCATGACCTTGCACGTGGCTCTCTATCCTTGGAACTATTTCACTTGTTGGCATTGGTTTTACTGTTTGAAAATCATTTCAATTCAGCAATGCAGAGTATTCATTATCTCCCCAGTCTCCTTCAGTTCTGCAACCCAACAAGTTATCCGCCCTTCTCGAACTCTGGCCTCTCGTGCACCCTCCATTTTAACCGCTCCATCGTGCCTTTGGCTGCCTGGGCCCCAAGCTCTGAAACTCCCTTCCGAAACCTTTGTCTTTCTTTCCCCCTCTAAGACCCTCCGGAAAACCTACCTTTCATTCTCCTAATAGGTGGTCTTGTGGTGCATTGGGTAGCTTCAAACAACAGCACAGCACAGGAACAGGCCTTTTGGCCCATCAAGCCTGCGCCAACACATAATGCCTTTCTCAACTAAAGACCGCGTAGGCCTCTACGTGGTCCGTATCCCTCTATTCCCTGCCTATTCATGTATCCGTCAAGCTGCCTCTTAAACGTTGCTATTGTCACCTTTAAACTTTACCCCTTTTACTTTAAACCTATGTCCCCTAGCTATTGACATTTCTACCCTGGGAGAAAGACTCCAACTATCCATGCCTATCAATTTTGTAAACTTCTATCAGGTCGCCCCTTAGTCTCCAATGCTCAAGCGAAAAAACAAAACAAATTTCTCCAATCTCTCCTCATAGCTAATACCCTCCATACCGGGCAACATCCTGGTAAACCTTTTCTGTACCCTCTCCAAAGCCGCCACATCTTTCTGCTAGTGTGCTGACCAGAACTGTACACAGTATTCCAAATGTGGCCTAACTAAAGTTCTATACAGCTGCAACATGACTTGTCAATTTTTAGACTCTATGCCCCAACTGATGAAGGCAAGCATGCTATAGGCCTTCACCACCTTATCCACTTGTGCTGGACCTTTCAGGGAACAGTGGACCTGTGTCCCCAGATCAAGAGGTAGCTACATGGCTCTCAAGCCAGAAGCTCCAGCTTCAAGTCTCACCCCAAGACCTCTTCCTGGTCAAGTTCAAATATGGCCAAGGTGGTCGATTTTGATTTGATTTATTACTGCCCAAATGTATTGGGATACAGTGAAAAGTCTTGCGCGCTATAGAGACAAAGCATACCGTTCATCGAGAAGGAAAGGAGAGAGTGCAGAATGTAGTGTTACAGTCATAGCTAGGGTGTAGAGAAAGATCAATTTAATGCGAGGTAGGTCCATTCAAAAGTCTGATGGCAGCAGGGAAGAAGCTGTTCTCGAGTTGGTTGGTGTGTGACCTCAGACTTTTGTATCTTCTTCCCAACAGAAGAAGGTGGAAGAGAGAATGTCTGGGGTGCGTGGGGTCCTTAGTTATGCTGGTTGCTTTTCTGAGGCAGCGGGAAGTGTAGACAGAGTCAATGGATGGGAGGCTGGTTTGCACGATGGTTTGGGCTTCATTTGCAATCCTTTGTAGTTTCTTGCGGTCTTGGACAGAGCAGGAGCCATACCAAGCTGTGATACAACCAGAAAGGATGCTTTCTATGGTGCATCTGTAGAAATTGGTAAGAGTCGTCGCAGACATGCCTAATTTCCTTAGTCTTCTGAGAAAGGAGAGGTGTTGATGGGCTTTCCTAACTATAGTGTCGGCATGGGGGGACCAGGACAGATTGTTGGTGATCGGGACACCTAAAAACTTGAAGCACTCGACCATTTCAACTTGTGCTCGAGTAACAGCCTGCAAATCCTTCCAACACGCCAATGGCCAGTGGGAGATATTCCTGACCAGTCATGTTGATGGAAAGAAAGTTGGGAGACTCGATATCACCATCCACAGCTCCAAACTACAAGTATGCATCGACACAGCAAGCTGGAATCGGAGTGATCTGTTAACACACCACCATCACTCATCCCAATATCTCTCATCGCTCAGTGTTAAAATTTGTTTGATGGTTTGTTTGATGGGGGAAGAGAGAGAGAGAGAGAGAGACGACAGATGGGGAAAGAGAGAGAAAGAGGGACGACAGAATGTGGAGTGACAACCCTTCACCCCCCCCCCCCCCCCCTCCCCTCCAGCAATAGGCCTACCCAGGAGTTGGCAGCCAGACATTGGCAAGCTCAGAGAGGCGAGTCTGGAGTGGTGGCTCAAATATGCAAATCTTACAGAAGCAACAGCAAAGCCAAAAATATAAACTTCACAAAAAAAGAAGTGTTGCCAGCTAGCACAGTAACAAGGAGATCACCTGCTCAGTGAGCACATCTTGCCACAGAATCCCTATAGTGCAGATGGAGGCCATTCGGCCCATCGAGTCTGCACCAGCAAATGCCATTCAACGGGACATTCAAATGGTCCGTATCTAAACCCTGGCAATTATTTCTCAGTAAGAAGTTTAACAACACCAGGTTAAAGTCCAACAGGACTTTACCTGTTGGACTTTAACCTGGTGTTGTTAAACTTCTTACTGTGTTTACCCCAGTCCAACGCCGGCATCTCCACATCATAATTATTTCTCAGCCAACATCACTTTAACAAAAAGGATTTTCGTAGAATCTAAAGTGCAGATGGAGGCCACTCAGCCCATCGAGTCTGCACTGGCCACAATCCCACCCTGGCCTTATTCCCATGACACTAAGTCCCCCTGACACGAAGGGGCAATTTAGCATGGGCAATGCTTCTAACCTGCACATCTTTGGACTGTGGGAGGAAACTGGAGCACCCGGAGGAAACCCACGCAGACACGGGGAGAACGTGCAGACTGCACACGGACAGTGACCCAAGCTGGAAATCGAAGCTGGGTCCCTGGCGTTGTGAGGCATGATGTGGAGATGCTGGTAGATAGTTTGTCACACTATCTGTAACCCCCACGACTTGCCTGGGCTTGCAAAGTCTCACTAACTGTCCTGGCCGGAGACAATACACATCTCTTTAACCTGTGCTTAGCTCTCTCTCCACTCACGTTGTCTGTACCTTTAAGACTTGATTACCTGTAAAGATTCGCATTCCAACCATTATTTTGTAAATTGAGTTTGTGTCTTTATATGCCCTGTTTGTGAACAGAACTCCCACTCACCTGATGAAGGGGCAGCGCTCCGAAAGCTAGTGGCTCGTGCTACCAAATAAACCTGTTGGACTTTAACCTGGTGTTGTGAGACTTCTTGCTGTGAGGCATCCAGTGCTAACCACAGTGCCGGGCATTTTCTGGTTATTTCTCTTGCTGTGCTGTGTTCCAATTTGGATGCCATGCTTCTTACGTCAATACATTTCAAATAAGTAATTGACTTGGAGACTATAGGATGTCCCATAATCTTGCACAGAGGTATGGACACAGAGGTATGGATACCCTGTGCAAGTTTGAGAGATACAAGAACCGCTGTGAAAGTTAACACATTACACCAAGAACACCACCCCTCTCCTACATATAGAGTCATAGAGGCTTACAGCATGGAAACAGGCCCTTCGGCCCAATTTGTCCATGCCGCCCCTTTGGTTAACCCCTCAGCTAGTTCCAATTGCCTGCATTTGGCCAATATCCCTCTATAATCCATCTTACCCATGTAACTGTCTAAAACACCAAGAATTGGTAGCTTCAATCCCAACTACATCACAGAAAAATCTTCAAATAGTTAATATACAAAGCATCGCAGCGTGCGACTCATCATTAACTTAACGACTGCCATCATTGAGCCAGTGAGGAGTTTATACACTGCTAGTGCCAATAAGCACTCCACGCACATACCCAATGGACAGAAATATGAAAAGCAGCAAGTGCAAAAACACATGACAGGAGGAATATAAAAAGATCCATTTTCCAGCTATTTAATTGCCCCAGTGAAGATTTATAAAGAGTGTTCTCTAATGAAGCTTTTGCTGCTTTAATAAGTTTGGCTAATGCGCTCCACATCGCTCATAAGCAATGATCTAGCAGAATAATCTGCCCGCCACTGCCAATTCATTTCCCTAATTTGAAGGTCCAGCCCATTCAGCAGCATCCAGGCCTCAGTTCAGCATTGCACATCACACCGGATTTCCATAGCACCTTTCATAGCAACGCCAGGATGTCCCACCGGCAGCACACAGCGAAGGCAGCCCCCGACAGCACCTCACAGCAATGCAGAGACACCTTTGTGCATGCACACACACATTCCCCCCCTTAGCCGGGATGAGAGACACTGGCATTGAGGGCAGTTTGGTTTTTACAATGCTGCCTGCAATAAGCAGGTAGCGGCACAGTGTCACTGTTGCTGTCTCAGCGCCAGGGGCTCTGGTTCGATTCCCGACTTGGGTCACTGTCTGTGTGGAGTTTGCACATTCTCCCCATTTCTGCGTGGGTTTCCTCCCACAGTCTGAAAGACGTGCTGGTTAGGTGCATTGTCCCGAACAGGCGCCGGAGTGTGGCGACTAGGGGATTTTCACAGTAAGTTCATTGCAGTGTTAATGTAAGCCTACTTGTGACACTAATAAGTAAACTTTACTTTAACTTTACAGGTTCCAGATTTGCCCAGCTTTGAGGGTCAGTCAGTTACAGTCCCACAAACTGTACCCATTATAATACTGGGATACGGGTCCAGCCCCCATCATTACCTTGCTCAGAATTCTCCGATGCTGTTCGCCCCGCCTCCACTGCCAGTGAGAATGGAGAATTGAACTCTGCAAAAACTCCAATCCCCACCGCGGGGCCCGAAGAAATCATGGAATCCCTACACAAGGAGGCCATTTGGCCCATCGGGTCTACACTGACTCTCCAACAGAGCATCTCACCGGTGCCCCATAAGGCTGTGTTCTCAGCCCCCTACTATACTCCTTGTACACCTATGACTGTGCGGCCAAATTCCCCTCCAATTCAATTTTCAAGTTTGCTGATGGCACCACCGTAGTGGGTCGGATCTCAAACAATAATGAGACAGAGTACAGGAATGAGATAGAGAATCTGGTGAACTGGTGCAGCAACAATATAGAACATGGAACATTACAGCGCAGTACAGGCCCTTCGGCTCTCGATGTTGCGCCGACCTGTGAAACCAATCTAAAGCCCATCTAACCTACACTATTCCAATATCATCCATATGTTTATCCAATGACCATTTAAATGCCCTTAATGTTGGTGAGTCCACTACTGCTGCAGGCAGGGCATTCCACGCCCTTACTACTCTCCGAGTAAAGATAATCTCTCCCTCAACGTCAACAAAACAAAGGAGATTGTCATTGACTTCAAGAAACGTAAAGGAGAACATGCCCCTGTCTATATCAATGGGGATGAATTAGAAAGGGTCGAGAGCTTCAGGTTTTTAGGTGTCCAGATCACCAACAACCTGTCCTGGTCCCCCCATGCCGACACGATAGTTACGAAAGCCTCCCACGCCTCTACTTTCTCAGGAGACAAAGGAAATTTGGAATGTCAGCTACAACTCTCACCAACTTTTACAGATGCACCACAGAAAGCATTCTTTCTGGTTGTATCACAGCTTGGTATGGCTCCTGCTCTGCCCAAGAGCACAAGAAACTACAAAAAGTCGTGAATATAGCCCAATGCATCACTCAAACCAGCCTCCCATCCATTGACTCTGTCTACACTTCCCGCTGCCTCGACAAAGCAGCCAGCATAATTAAGGACCCCACGCACCCCGGACATTCTCTCTTCCACCGTCTTCCGTTGGGAAAAAGATACAAAAGTCTGAGGTCACGTACCAACCGACTCAAGAGCAGCTTCTTCCCTGCTGCTGTCAGACTTTTGAATGGACCTACTATATATCAAGTTGATCTTTTTCTACACCCTAGCTATGACTGTAACACTACATTCTGCACTCTCTCCTTTCCTTCTCTATGAACGGTATGCTTTGTCTGTATAGCGCGCAAGAAACAATACTTTTCACTATGTTAATACACGTGACAATAATAAATCTAATCAAAATTAAATCATCCAGGCCCTATCCCCCATATATACCCCGCTAATGCCTCCTAACCTACACATCTAGGGACACCAAGGGACAATTTAGTATGACCAATCCACCTAACCTGCACATGTTTGGAGTGTGGGAGGAAACCGGAGCACCCGGAGGAAATCCATGCAGACACGGGGAGAACGTGCAAACTCCACACAGACACAGACCCGAGGCCGGAATTGAGCCTGGATCCCTGGCGCTGAGGCAGCAGCGCTAACCACTGTGCCACCACGTCACCCCATATCCACAGGAAATGGACATTGCTGATGATAGGAACGGGAGGACTACAAATGTCATGGCAATAAGTATATTAGAGTCACAGTGGTTTACAGCAATGACAGCAAGAAGTCTCACAACACCAGGTTAAAGTCCAACAAGTTTATTTGGTAGCACGAGCCACAAACTTTCAGCGCGCTGCTCCTTCATCAGGCGAGTGGGAGAGATGTTCACAAACAAGACATATAAAGACACAAACTCAATTTACAAGATAATGGTTGGAACGCGAGTCTTTACGGGTAATCAAGTATTAAAGGTACAGAATGTGATTGGAGAGAGGGTTAAGCACAGGTTAAAGAGGTGTGTCTTGTCTCCAGCCTGGAGAGTTAGTGAACTAACAATAACTGTTACTGTCACGATCAAATAAACCTGTTGGACTTTAACCTGGTGTTGAGAGACGTCTTACTGTGCTTACCCCAGTCCAATGCCGGCATCTCCACATCATTACAGCATGGAAACAGGCCCTTCGGCCCAACCTGTCCATGTTATTAATCAGTACATTATTGGAAAATAGATTAACGAGAACAGAAGACAAAATATCCTGTGGGGGTTTGACAGGGTGGATGCTGAGAGGGTGTTTCCCCTTGAAGGGGGGTTGGGGGGTGGGGGGGGTTAAAAATTAGGGTCTCCCATTAATGATGTAGTGAGGTAGAACGAGAGTCAGTAGCCTACGGGATTCTAGGAGCAGTGGATGGAGACTGGGTCATTCAACTTATTCAAGGAGTTAGAAAGATGCAGAACAGACAAGGAGTCGAGTTTTTTTGGGGGCAGGCAAATAGGAAAGTGGAGTTGAAGGCCACATCAGATCAGCCATAATCCTACTGAATGTTGAAGTAGACCAGAGGGGCCGAATGATCTACTCCTGTTCCTATCTCTTGTAAGAAGTCTCACAACACCAGGTTGAAGTCCAACAGGTTTATTTGGAATTACGACACTCACCTGATGAAGGAGCAGCGCTCCAAAAGCTCGTGATTCCAAATAAACCTGTTGGACTTTAACCTAGTGTTGAGACTTCTTACTGTGCTTACCCCAGTCCAACACCGGCAAATCCACATCATGCCTATCTCTTGTGTAAGGGAGAAAGGATATCACTGGGGATTAAGCATTGTGTGTAGTCGGTTATGTGTAATACAGGGGGCAAGTGCAGTTACAGCTTCTCCAAACCCGGCCACACGGGGAAACACGGTGCCCTACTCCCGCACAGCAAGTTCCCACATACAGCACCATGATGATAATCACATCATCCACAGCTCACGAGAAGGTTGGTGGGGCGGGGTGGTTTATTTTCTCGTTTCTGAGTCTGGAGCGGGGAAAGATATAATGATCAGGGGTTACAGGTTGCAGAGTTTTGATTACCACATTTCCTACAGGTAGCCAAACCAATAGCTGTAACCAGATCCATCAACAGCTCATGAAGTGGACCACTGGGTAAGGAGACTTTCAGGGAGGAGGAGACTGGACAGGAAATGGGAAATGACAGGAACACTCACTCAGACTTCCTGCAAGTCATGGAAGGCGGAGAGTTTTAAAACAGTGAATGACTTCCTATTGGGGTTCAATTACATAATCACCTCATCAACAAATGGACTCCACCAGAAGATGAACACGTTACAAAATTTACATTCATTCCCAAGAGAAATATAAGATTTCTTTTTTTAAAATGTGTTTTTTTTTTTAAAACATGCGTTTGTGTGTCTGCATCTGGAGAAGGTTTGGAGTGTCCACAAAACAAATGACCATCTGTCCATCATCATTCCATCTCTCCGGGCGTCTCATAGTCCTTGATATGACGAATGACTTGGTACCCAGGCACTGCCAGTGCTGACAAATGTACTTTATCTAGTTTTGGGTAGAACCCAATAGTTTTCCATTTTCCCTCAACATCTGAGAGTTTTTAAAAAAATATTGCAGACCAGAGGCTGGAGACGTTCCCAATGCAGTCCCGAGACACCACAACACTGTTTCAAGGGTGGCCCAGACAGACACAGGTAGAGAGAGAGAGAAAAAAGGAGAGAGAGAGAGAGAGAGAGAGAGAGAGAGGTGGACAGAAAGAGGAGGGCGGTACAGTGGTTAGCACTACTACCTCACAGCGCCAGGGCCCTGGGTTCGATTCCTGGCTTGGGTCACTGTCTGTGTGGAGTCTGCACGTTTTCCCCGTGTCTGCGTGGGTTTCCTCCGGATGCTCCAGTTTCCTCCCACAGTCCGAGGTTAGCGGGATTCCCCATGGTAAATGTGCGGGGGTTACGGGGATAGAGTGGGGTGAGTGCATGCATGGGTCTGGATAAGGTGCTCTTTGAGAGTGGGTACAGACTCGATGGGCTGAATGGTCTCTTTCTGCACTTGTTTTAGAATCAGAGAGGTGGACAGGCACAGACAAAAAGACAGATAAGGGACAGCAAAGCGAAGTGAGGTTGAGAGAGGGGGGAGAGAGAGACAGACACAAACACACAGAAAATGGAACATTGTCTGAAATTCAAAACACAGTTGGCTGTCCCTCAACAAAAGGCATATGGGATCACTCTGAACAGTAGCAGTCGTTCTCTGCTGCTTATATTTGATCCCTTCTTGCTGCACCTGTTGTGCAAGTGCTTTACCCGATTAACCAAACAGCCAAATTCTCTCAAAGATGCTTTTGATATGACACAGTGTTCCTGAACCACAGGACTGACCAATTGGCAGCCGAACTCAGTGCCGAGACTGGACGACACGAAACAGGGACCAGAGTCTGCCTGGCAGCAACAACAGTAAACCTCCGTTCATTCATATCACACAGTCAAGCGACCACCAATCCCCCGGGGTGAACCTGCCGCTGGCAACCAGGGACACACAGGGCCAACTCTTCACAAAGCAGGTCGCACTCACTCAGTCGCAGCCAGTCAGCCGGAAGGGCATTGCTGCAACTTACACTGCAGCCTGGGCCTCATCACACCTCTCTCAGGCCAAAAGCATTTTGTCAATGACAGAGGCAAGCAACCCTGGCGGACATTCTGATGATGATACTTCTCTAACAAGGGCAAATGAGCTTAGAATCATAGAATCCTTACAGTGCAGAAGGAAGCCATTCTGCCCATTGAGTCTGCACCAACTCTCGACAGGGTCTCTTACCCAGGCCCTCCCCTCCACCCTATCCCTGAGCATTTACCATGGCCAATGCACCTAACCTACACATCTTTCAGAATGTGGGAGGAAACTGGAGCACCCAGAGGAAACCCATGCAGACACGGGGAGAATGTGCAAACACCACACAGTCACCCAAGCCTGGAATAGAACCCAGGTCCTTGGCTCCGTGAGACAGCAGTGCTATCTTGTATTTATATACTGCCTTTCATTACTTTGCGATTTCTCAAGTGTTTTAAAGCCCAAGAAGTTTTGATTTATTATTGTCACATGTATTAACATAGTGAAAAGTACTGTTGAGCGCTATACAGACAAAGCATACCGTTCATAGAGAAGGAAAGGAGAGAGTGCAGAATGTACTGTTACAATCATAGCTAGGGTCTAGAGAAAGATCAACTTAATGCAAGGTAGGTCCATTCAAAAGTCTGACAGCAGCAGGGAAAAAGCTGTTCTTGAGTCGGTTGGTACGTGACCTCAGACTTTTGTATCTTTTTCCCGACGGAAGAAGGTGGAAGAGAGAATGTCCAGGCTGGGTGGGGTCCTTGATTATGCTGGCTGCTTTGCTGAGGCAGCAGGAAGTGTAGACAGAGTCAATGGATGGGAGACTGGTTTGCGTGATGGATTGGGCTTTCTTTGTAGTTCCTTGCGGTCTTATATCAGAAATACTGCACAGAGCCAATTAGCACACAGCAAGCCCCCCCCCCCCCCCCCAAAAAAAAACCCCCACAGTAACAGGATAATGACAGGATAGATTTTCTTTCAAAAAAGTGTTGGCTGAAGTATAAATACTGGCCAGAACACCGGAGAGAAAATATTCCCCTGGGAGTTTTCGGCCAACTGAGGGGAAGAGGTGGGTGCTCGATGTAACTAGAGGTGACACCTCAGACAGTGCAACACTCCCTCAGCGCTCCACAAGAGTGTCAGCCAGGACGACACACTCGAGTGCAGTGCAACATCATTGTCCGGGGCAGGGCAGGGGCGCACGATGGTTGTGATCGAGAATGTTCCAAAGAGCCATGGAAAGGTCACGGTGCAGAAAGAGGCCCTTCAGCCCATCATAGTCTGCACCAATCAAAACAAAAGGGGGGAAAAAAAGAAACTAGCTGCTCATTTTACTCCCATTTTCCAGCACCTGGTGCGTAGCTTTGCAGCTTCCAGCATTTCATGCAGATCCAGGTCCCTTTTGGGCGGCACGGTAGCACAGTGGTTAGCACTGCTGCTTCACAGCTCCAGGGTGCCAGGTTCGATTCCCGGCTCGGGTCACTGTCTGTGTGGAGTTTGCACATTCTCCTCGTGTCTGCGTGGGTTTCCTCCGGGTGCTCCGGTTTCCTCCCACAGTCCAAAGATGTGCGGGTTAGGTTGATTGGCCAGGTTAAAAATTGCCCCTGGGATGCATAGGTTAGAGGGATTAGCGGGTAAATATGTGGGGGTAGGGCCTGGGTGGGATTGTGGTCGGTGCAGACTCGATGGGCCAAATGGCCTCCTTCTGCACTGTAGGGTTTCTATGATTCTATGATTCTTTTAGAGGGGTTAAAATGAGCGTTTAACCTCAATCACCAATTCAGGCAGCGTATTCTAGATACACATCACCCTCTGGGTGAAAAGCTTTTTCCTTGTGCCCCCATTAATCCTTCTCCCAATCTACCTCAAATCTACGTTCCCCCTCCCCTGGCAACTGACAACTGATCCCACAACTCACGGGAATCTAATCTTTCCTCTCGCCTCTATTCCCATTTCCAATTCTCCCCCTACTGGAGCCCTCAGGCAGACTTCTGCCCATTTTCACTGCTGGCAATTCCCAAAACAGGTCACTAGGAGCAAGAGGGAGGAGACCCCAGAGCAGGAGGGAGGGAGGGGGCCCCCAAAGCGGGGAAAGAGGGATAGAGGGAGCCAGAGCAGGAGTGTTGATCAGCATGGTCGGTCTGCCGTCCAGACGTGAGCACCTGTCATTCCTACACTCACTTTGAGGCAACTTCTTGGGGGCATGGGTTTCGGGTGCAAGGGGCAAGGTGTAAAGGAGATATATGAGGCAAATGAGGCACTTAAGGGGCATGTTTACAACTATCTGAATGGGATGGGAACAGAGACATAAGGGGGCAAACAAATCTCCTTTGGTCTCCTTTGCCCCTAGAGCTTGTAAGCAGCTGCTTTCTGTGGTAGAGAGAGTCAGACAGGCTGATCACTCTCTGGGTGAAGAAAAAAGCAGAAAGGATGTGAACATTTCAAACCGGAGACGGATAGATCTTTGTTACACAAGGACCAGTGGGCAGATGGAGGTACGTCAAAGATCAGCCATGATCCAATTGAATGGGAGAGCAGGTTTGAAGGATTGAATGGCCTCATTCCATTCACATTTGGGGAAAACTTCACAAAAGTAACAAAGCTGCAGGAAAAACACAAATTCCCCCAGTTTTAATAATATTACATAGTCCGATCCATCATGCAAACCAGCCTCCCATCCATTGACTCTGTCTACACTTCCCGCTGCCTCGGAAAAGCAGCCAACATAATTAAGGACCCCACGCACCCCGGACATTCTCTCTTCCACCTTCTTCCTTCGGGAAAAAGATACAAAAGTCTGAGGTCACGTACCGACCAACTCAAGAGCAGCTTCTTCCCTGCTGCTGTCAGGCTTTTGAATGGACCTACCTTGCATTAAGTTGATCTTTCTCTACACCCTAGCTGTGACTGTAACGCTATATTCTGCACCCTCTCCTTCTCCCCCATGTACTCTATGTACGATATACTTGGTCTGTCTCGCGCGCAAGAAACAATACCTTTCACCGTATCCTGATACACATGACAATAATAAATCAAATATTAACTCAGCGCCCCATACTCAAACCGGAAAATTATTTCTGAAAACGCACGCAACTACTTAATGAAGAAATGGCGCTGGCGTGTCCCACAAACAGGTTCAGCTGTCGAGCGATTCGACGGATGAAATGCAGTTGAACACACTCGGGACAGATGCCAGCCATAACTTCTCCCAGTAGAGCAGCATCATACAGCTGCTGCTACACAGAGCGCTTCAATCCCATACAACAGCCTGCTCATTGTTCCACACAACACAGGCTGCAGGCAATACCAACCAGAGGTAGCAGAAAATACATTTTAACACCACTTAAATATGGCACACAGCGTAGAACAGTCACAACGAAACAATCTGACGGCATTCCGATAAACCACATTAAATATGAGGCCATTTGTGATTTAACACTTGGTTTGGGGGATCACTACTTTCCTTTACCATAAATAAACGGCTTGGTATTTGGAACACGGGAGAAAAACTTCAAACTGGGTGAAAGATATCAAAGGGTAGCAAACAGTGAGGATGATCGCAATTGCCTGCAGAGTGGCTGGAACAGACGGGCGAGTTGGAAATGGAAATTCCAGTACAGAGGGTGGCACGGTGGCACGGTGGCTAGCACTGCTGCCTCACAGCGCCAGGGACCCGGGTTCGATTCCCGGCTTGGGTCACTGTCTGTGCGGAGTTTGCACGTTCTCCCCGTGTCTGCGTGGGTTTCCTCCGGGCGCTCCTGTTTCCTACCACAGTCCAAAGATATGTGGGTTAGGTTGATGGGCCATGCTAAATCGACCATGTCAGGGGATTAGCAGGGTAAATTTATGGGGTTATAGGAATAAGGCCTGGGTGGGATTGTAGTCGGTGCAGACTCAATGGGCCGAATGGCCTCCTTCTGCACTGTAGGGATTCTATGACAAGAGATCTAAGCCGGGGCACAAGAATGTTTTCTTCACTTGCAGCAAGTGGAACTCGCTGCCCATGTTTAGGAGTGGAAGAAATGACCACCAATGATTTCAAGAGGAAATTGGATGGGTCCTTGGAAGGAGTTAAACGTGCAGAGCTGCAGGATAGCGAGACCCAGCGAGACTGACTGGACTGTTCCACAGGGAGCTGTATAATCCTGATGGGCCGAACAGCCTCCTCCTGTGCCTTCAGCGACCCCATGACTCTATGACCTGCATTTCTACAGCACCTTCATCGTTTGATGGCTCAAGGTGCCCCACAAGGGTGTAATCAAATGTAATTTGCCACCAAGTCACACCTGGCCAAAAGTGGGTGAAAAAAAATGGAGATTTACAGCTGGGTCATAAAGCAGGAGAGATATTTAGCTGAGATGCTTTCAAAAGAGGAAACTAGAAGGGTATACGAGAGAAAAAGGAATAGAAAGCTTTGCTGGAAAGGCGGAGATGGGGCAATGGAATGGGAGGAGACACGGGTCAACTTACCAGACTGATTCCTGGGATGGCGGGACTGACGTACAAGGGGAGATTGACTCAGGACTGTACTCACTGGAGTTCCGAAGAATGAGGTGGGGGCATCTCATAGAAATCTATACAATTCTAACAGGACTAGACATGGTAGATGCAGGGAGGATGTTCCCGATGGTGGGGGTGCCCAGACCAGGGGTCACAGTCTGAGGATACAGAGTAGACTGTTTAGGACGGAGCGAAGGAGACATTTCTCCACCCAGAGAGAGTGGTGAGCCTGTGGAATTCGCCACCACAGGAAGTAGTTCAGGTCAAAACAGTGAATGTATTCAGGAAGGAGTTAAATATAGCACTTGTGGCTACGGGATCAAAGGATATTGGGAGGGGGGTGGGAGAAGAGAAGGGCGGGATAAGGCTATTGAGTTGGATGATCAGCCACGATCATAATGAATGGTGCAGCAGACTCGAAGGGCTGAATGGCCTCCTCCTGCTCCTATTTTCCATGTTTAACAGATTGACATGTGCAAAGGTGCTTCTCGGTATGTCGCAGCTGATACACTGCATAAATACTTCAAACTCTACACTTCCAAGCAAACTCAGCAACATAACAACGGCCAGAATCCAACTTTACCTGCAGGAGCAGGCCACTCAGCCCCGAGCCTGCTTCACCATTCAATGAGATCATGGCTGATCTGATTGGAACCTCAACCCCTCACTCCCGCCTGCCCCCAATACCACCGCCTTTGAAGGAAGAGAGTTCCAGAGACTCGCCGAGAAAGAATTTCTCCTCATCTCGATCTTAAACGGTACGGCGGCACGGTAGCACAGTGGTTAGCACTGCTGCTTCACAGCTCCAGGGACCTGGGTTCGAATCCCGGCTTGGGTCACTGTCTGTGTGGAGTTTGCACATTCTCCTTGTGTCTGCGTGGGTTTCCTCCGGGTGCTCCGGTTTCCTCCCACAGTCCAAAGATGTGCGGGTCAGGTTGATTGGCCATGCTGAAATTGCCTCTTAGTGTCCCGGGACTAGCGGGTAAAATATGTAGGGATATGGGGGTAGGGCCTGGGTGGGATTGTGGTCGGTGCAGACTCGATGGGCCGAATGGCCTCTTTCTGTACTGTAGGGTTTCTATGATGATTCTACGATTAAACGAGCGATCCCTTTACTTTTAAGCACTGCCCTCTAGTTCCAGATTCTCCCACAGGAGAAACCACCCTCTTTACATCCACCTTGTTGAGACCCCTCCGAAGCTTGAAATCCAAAATAGTTTACAAAAAAAATTGGAATTAAATCACATATTTTGAACCCCTTATCTAAGCAAAGATAGACTGGCATTGGAGACAGTCCAGAGAAGGTTCACCAGGCTGATCCCGGGTATGGAGGGATTTTCTCATCACGAGAGGTTGAGTAGGTTGGGCCTCACTGGAGTTTAGAAGAACGAGAGGCGACCTTATTGAGAGGTGTAGGATTCTCAGGGGGCTCGACAGGGTCGATGCTGAGAGGTTGTTTCCCCTTGTGGGAGAGTCTGGGGCCAGAAGGCATCATCTCAGATTAAGGGGTCGCCCGTTTAAGACAGAGATGAGGAGAAATTTCTTCTCTGAGGGGACTGAATCCGTGGAATTCTGCTTTTTAAGCCAAATCCAATCAAAGTCCAATTCAAAGTCTCAACCTGCGAGACATTCCAGATCCAAGCTGAGAAGACAGGCTGGCCTCGTCCTGTCCTGGGCTTGATCTACATGATCCAAGCTGATTGGAGCAAGCATTGCACCTCCTCCAGTGCTTGATCTCATTTGCATCTCAGCCAAGAGGCCTAGATGCCATTCTAAATTCTGTACCGCAGAGGGCTGTAGAGACTGGGTCGTTAAGTATGTTCAAGGCCGAGATAGACAGATTTTTACTCAGTAAGGGGATCGAGGGTTATGGGGATAAGGCGGGGAAGTGGAGTTGAGAGGGGCTGGGAAGAAGCAGTCGGTGCAGGGATCCCCTGTGGTCGTTCCCCTTAGCAATAAGTATTCTGCTTTGGATACGGTTGAGGGGGACGACATACCAGTGGTGAGCCGCAGTGAGAGGATCTCCGGCACTGAGTCCGTCCCTGTGGCTCAGGAGGGTAAGGAGGAGAGCGGGAGGGCAATAGTTATTGGGGACTCGTTAGTTAGAGGGATAGATAGGAGGTTCTGTGGCAGCAAAAGAGACTCGAGGATGGTTTGTTGCCTACCGGATGCCAGGGTCTGTGACGTCTCGGACCGTGTTTTCCGGATTCTTAAGGGGGAGGGGAAACAGTCACAAGTCGTGGTACACATTGGTACCAACGACATAGGTAAGAGAAGGGACGGGGATTTAAAACAGGAATTTCGGGAGCTGGGCTGGAAGCTGAGAGCAAAGACAAAACATGTGGTCATCTCTGGTACGCTACCGGTGCCACGTGATAGCGAGTTGAGGAACAGGGAGAGAGTGCACTTAAACATGTGGTTGCAGGGATGGTGCAGGAGGGAGGGTTTCAGATACGTGGATAATTGGAACATGTTCTGGGGAAGGTGGGACCTCTACAAACAGGACGGGGTGCACCTGAACCAGAGGGGCACCAATATCCTGGGAGGGAAATTTGCTACGGCTCTTCAGGGGGATTTAAACTAATTTGTCAGGGGAGTGGGAAAAGGAGTTGTAGTCCGGAAGTCAGTGTTGAGGGTGGTGAGATATTGGGGAAGGTATCAAGGTCAAGGGTGGGTACCGGAAGACAGGAAGATGGGTTGAAGTGTGTCTACTTCAATGCAAGGAGCATCCGGAACAAGGTGGATGAACTTGGGGCGTGGATTGCTACTTGGGACTACGATGTTGTGGCCATTACGGAGACGTGGGTAGAACAAGGACAGGAATGGTTGTTGGACGTTCCGGGGTATAGATGTTTCAGTAAGTGTAGGGAAGCTGGTAAAAGAGGTGGAGGAGTAGCATTGTTAATCAAGGATAGTTTAACGGCTGCGGAAAAGCACTTTGAGGGGGATATGCACACTGAGGTAATATGGGCTGCAGTTAGAAACAGGAAAGGAGCGGTCACGTTGCTAGGAGTTTACTATAGGCCCCCAAATAGTAATAGAGATGTGGAGGAAGAAATTGCTAAGCAGATTATGGATACGTGTGGGGGTCACAGGGTAGTTGTCATGGGGGACTTTAACTTTCCAAATATTGATTGGAACCTTTGTAGGTCAAATAGTTTGGATGGGGCACTTTTTGTGCAGTGTGTGCAGGAGGGTTTCCTGACACAACATGTGGATAGGCCGACAAGGGGTGAGGCCACATTGGATTTGGTACTGGGAAATGAACCGGGCCAAGTGTTAGATTTGGTTGTGGGAGAGAACTTTGGAGATAGTGACCACAATTCGGTGTCTTTTGTTATTGCAATGGAGAGGGATAGGGCCGGACGGCAGGGCAAGGCTTACAATTGGGGGAGAGGTAATTATGATGCGATTAGGCAAGAATTAGGGGGCATAAGATGGGAACAGAAACTGTCAGGGAAAGGCACTGATGAAAAGTGGAACTTTTTCAAGGAACAAATACTGGGTGTCCTTGATAGGTATGTCCCTGTCAGGCAGGGAGGAAATGGCCGAGTGAGGGAACCGTGGTTCACAAAAGAGGTGGAATGTCTTGTGAAAAGGAAGAGGGAAGCTTATGTAGGGATGAGGAAACAAGGTTCAGATGGCTCGATTGAGGGTTACAAGTTAGCAAGGAACGAGCTGAAAAAGGGGCTGAGGAGAGCTAGGAGGGGACATGAGAAGTCCTTGGCGGGTCGGATCAAGGAAAACCCCAAGGCTTTTTACTCTTATGTGAGGAATAAAAGAATGACCAGGGTGAGGTTAGGGCCGGTCAAGGACAGTGGTGGGAACTTGTGTATGGAATCAGTAGAGATAGGCGAGGTGATGAATGAATACTTTTCTTCAATGTTCACCAAGGAGAGGGGCCATGTTTTTCAGGAAGAGAAGGTGTTACAGGCCAATAGGCTGGAGGAAATAGATGTTCGGAGGGAGGATGTATTGGCGGTTTTGAATAAACTGAAGGTCGATAAGTCCCCTGGGCCTGATGAAATGTATCCTAGGATTCTTTGGGAGGCGAGGGATGAGATTGCAGAGCCTTTGGCTTTGATCTTTGGGTCCTCGCTGTCCACGGGGATGGTGCCAGAGGACTGGAGAGTGGCAAATGTTGTTCCTCTGTTTAAGAAAGGGAATAGAAATGACCCTGGTAATTATAGACCGGTTAGTCTGACTTCGGTGGTTGGTAAATTGATGGAAAATGTCCTTAGGGATGGGATTTACGACCATTTAGAAAGATGCGGATTAATCCGGGATAGTCAGCACGGATTTGTGAAGGGCAAATCGTGCCTCACAAATTTGATAGAATTGTTTGAGGAGGTAACTAGGTGTGTTGATGAAGGTAGGGCGGTTGATGTCATATACATGGATTTTAGTAAGGCGTTTGATAAGGTCCCCCATGGTCGGCTTATGATGAAAGTAAGGAGGTGTGGGATAGAGGGAAAGTTGGCCGATTGGATAGGTAACTGGCTGTCTGATCGAAGACAGAGGGTGGTGGTGGATGGAAAATTTTCGGACTGGAGGCAGGTTGCTAGCGGAGTGCCGCAGGGATCGGTGCTTGGTCCTCTGCTCTTTGTGATTTTTATTAATGACTTAGAGGAGGGGGCTGAAGGGTGGATCAGTAAATTTGCTGATGACACCAAGATTGGTGGAGTAGTGGATGAGGTGGAGGGCTGTTGTAGGCTGCAAAGAGACATAGATAGGATGCAAAGCTGGGCTGAAAAATGGCAAATGGAGTTTAACCCTGATAAATGTGAGGTGATTCATTTTGGTAGGACAAATTTAAATGTGGATTACAGGGTCAAAGGTAGGGTTCTGAAGACTGTGGAGGAACAGAGAGATCTTGGGGTCCATATCCACAGATCTCTAAAGGTTGCCACTCAAGTGGATAGAGCTGTGAAGAAGGCATATAGTGTGTTAGCTTTTATTGTAAGAAGTTTAACAACACCAGGGACTTTAACCTGGTGTTGTTAAACTTCTTACTGTGTTTACCCCAGTCCAACGCCGGCATCTCCACATCATGATTAGCTTTTATTAACAGGGGGTTGGAGTTTAAGAGCCGTGGGGTTATGCTGCAACTGTACAGGACCTTGGTGAGACCGCATTTGGAATATTGCGTGCAGTTCTGGTCACCTCACTATAAGAAGGATGTGGAAGCGCTGGAAAGAGTGCAGAGGAGATTTACCAGGATGCTGCCTGGTT
Organism: Mustelus asterias; assembly: GCF_964213995.1. Lineage (NCBI taxonomy): Eukaryota > Metazoa > Chordata > Chondrichthyes > Carcharhiniformes > Triakidae > Mustelus > Mustelus asterias. Next base: position 5,998,755 of record NC_135807.1, read on the forward strand.
TGGAGTGTCGGTCTTATGAGGAAAGGTTGAGGGAGCTGGGGCTGTTCTCTCTGGAGCGGAGGAGATTGAGGGGAGACTTAATAGAGGTTTATAAAATGATGAAGGGGATAGATCGAGTGAACGTTCAAAGACTATTTCTTCGGGTGGATGGAGCTATTACAAGGGGGCATAACTATAGGGTTCATGGTGGGAGATATAGGAAGGATATCAGAGGTAGGTTCTTCACGCAGAGAGTGGTTGGGGTGTGGAATGGACTGCCTGCAGTGATAGTGGAGTCAGACACTTTAGGAACATTTAAGCGGTTATTGGATAGGCACATGGAGCACACCAGGATGGTAGGGAGTGGGATAGCTTGATCTTGGTTTCAGATGAAGGTCGGCACAACATCGTGGGCCGAAGGGCCTGTTCTGTGCTGTACCGTTCTATGTTCTATCACATCAGTCATGATGACATTGAATGGCGGGTCAGACTCGATGGGCCGAATGGCCCATCTCTGCTCCTCCATCTTATGGTCTTATCAATTTGCATCCATCTCAAGAAGAGAACACCCCAGAAAATATTAAACTACCAATTTTCACAGCAAGAAAACGGGATTAAATTTTCTGACGGCCATCGCTACAAAGAATGTGCAGGCAGTTCGGCCCAACTCATCCATGCCAGCGTTTCTGCTTCACACAAGCCTCCTCCTATCCCCCTACTTCACCTCATCACCACCTCCTTCAGCTCTATTCTCCCTCGTGTTTAAACAGTCTCTCCTCAAACTCATCCCCGATATTCTCCTCCCTGCGGTAGCGAGTTCCACATCTTAACCACACTCTCTGGGGAAAGAAGCTACAGTAACCCATCGTGAGTGATGCACCCCATACAAACAGCCTTCTAGTGTGTGGGGAGTGGGAGGTTAATGCAGATTAAAGTCATACACAGCACTGGCAGCTTGAATGGTACAGAGAAGAGGAGAGGGACATCACTTGGGTCAGCATCTCACATCCCCACCCTCCATTTATCACCCGTCTAGTTTTTTAACACCCCAACTTGTACATAAAAATCTCACAACACCAGGTTAAAGCCCAACAGGTTTATTTGGAATCACGAGCTTTCAGAGCGTTACTCCATCAGGTGAGTGGAGAGGAGCAGCGCTCCGAAAGCTTGTGCTTCCAAATAAACCTGTTGGACTTTAACCTGGTGTTGTGAGACTTCTTACTGTGCCCACCCCAGTCCAACGCCGGCATCTCCACATCTTGTATATAAAACTCAGCAAGACAGGCCAGTCAAAGGTCAACTGATGAATTTTCCAAGAAATCCAACTAACACAGCACGGTGGCACAGTGGTTAGCACTGCTGCCTCTCAGCACCAGGGACCCGGGTTCGATTCCCAACTTGGGTCACTGTCTGTGCGGAGTTTGCACATTCTCTGTCTGCGTGGGTTTCTTCCGGGTGCTCTGGTTTCCTCCCACACTCCAAAGATGTGCGGATTAGGTGGATTGGCCGTGCTAAATTGCCCTTTAGTGTCAGGGGGACTAGCTAGGGTAAATATGTGGGGTCGTGGGAGTAGGGCCTGGGTGGGATTGTGGTCAGTGCAGACTCGATGGGCCGAATGGCCTCCTTCTGCACTGTACGGATTCTATGAAATCCGACTAACACCGGCAACCCCACCCGTGGGGCAGGAATGCTTTGTGGCGTTGAAGATAAAATGACCCAGCTGAGTGGAAGTTTGGCCCAGGCAAGTGTAGAAAAGGTGTTGGAATTTGCCTGTTATTCGGGAGTTTAACGCTGTGTGTTGAACAAGGCAGGGCAGTGGTCAGCAGCTCCAGAATGTGCAACATGGCACTTTGCTGCTATGGGAGTAGCCGTCCAAACGGAAATGATTTCCGAAAGACGCAGTAATAAACTCCGAAAAGAAACTCGGTGACGTTGCGATGCTGTGTCTCCGGTGTGGTGCAGCCCCTCATTGCAGCCTGCACTCACTGGCAGAGTGTTTGCAAGTCGTACACTCTGAGACAATAGGCCCCGCTGTCTGCTCCCTCATTTGCATTGAGCATTTTGTTAATCTAAAATGTCACTGTGAAGAACTGACAGACAAAAGCAATCCGTCTTGGAGCGAACATCAGACACCAACAGCATGGCATTTTCACCCACTCCAATATAAGCTGGTGTGTAGTCACTGACGCTGCAAGCATTGCGTTTGCCCTCAATAACCTTAGCTCCAGCGCTTTGTCAGGGGCAGCGCGCTTACCGAGTCCAGAGTTTATCGTGAGGAAGAGATGGACAGAGGCAGACTGACCCAGAGAAACAGAGAGAGAGAGAGAGAGAGAGAGACCCAGAGACAGGAGTCACCTGGCACTTTAATAGAATCCCTACAGTGCAGAGGAGGCCATTCGGCCCATCGAGCCTGCACCGACAACAATCCAACCCAGGCCCTATCCCCATAACCCCACATATTTACCCCGCTAATCCCCCTGACACCAAGGGGCAACTTAACATGGCCAATTCACCTAACCCGCACATTTTTGGATTGCGGGAGGAAACCAGAGTGCCCAGAGGAAACCCACGCAGACACGGGGAGAATTCAGTATCACACTGTTTACTGAAGCTCCTGGCAAAGAGGCAACACCAATAAGCAAAGCGCCTTGGGATGTTTCATGAGCCACTATGCAAGTTGTTGTTGTATTAGACCACAAGATACGGGGGGCAGAATTAGGCCATTCAGCCCATCGAGTCTGCTCCACCTTCAATCATGGCTGATATGATTCTCATATGATATGATTCTCCTGCCTTCTCCCTGTAACCCTCGATCCCCTTATTAATCAAGGACCTATCTATCTCTGTCTTAATGACACTCAATGACCCGGCCTCCACAGCCTTCTGTGGCAAAGAGTTCCACAGATTCACCACCCTCTGGCTGAAGAAATTCCTCCTCATCTCAGTTTTAATCAGCTCTACTCATTACCATCTTCACACATTCTGGTGTACACAGAGCAATCTACCAAAGCTCACTGAATGGAGAACTCACAAGAGGACAACCATCCCGGCCCATCCTGGGGCTGTGGATGGCAGTTTTGGGTCAGGGAACAATGCACCAGGAGGGAACCTGAAACTTAACCAAAAAAATGTGTGGAGTCTCAGTGCAGCCATTCCAGGGAGAGCCAAGCTTGGCTCAGGTCTCCCTGGCACAGGGACGGTTCTTGGGGGCATTGAAGGAGGTGCAATGGTGATTGGATTTGGGCAGCACAGTGGTTAGCACTGCTGCCTCACAGCGCCAGGGACCTGGGTTTGATCCCCAACTTGGGTCACTGTCTGTGTGGAGTTTGCACGTTCTCCCCGTGTCTGCATGGGTTTCCTCCGGGTGCTCCGGTTTCCTCCCACAGTCCAAAGATGTGCGGGTTGGATGTCAAATTACCCCTTAGGGTGGGGGGGGGGGGGGGCGCGGGGGGTGCACGCGCGCGCTAGCTAGGGTAAATGCATGGGGTTATGGGGATAGGGCCTGGGTGGGATTGTTTCTTCAGCCAGAGGGTGGTGAACTTGTGCAACTCAGTGCCACAGAGAGCTGGCCGGGGAATTACCCTCTGCAGGAGGGAAAGCTGAAGGTTGGCTTGATAACTCATCCTTAAAATGATGACGCAATTCAGCAGGGTGCATGGAAGCCCAGACCCGGGAATATAGAAGTCAGGAGTAGGCCACTCGGCCCCTCAAGCCTGCTTCGCCATTCAATAAAATCATGGCTGATCTGATTGGAACCTTCACCCCACACTCCTGCCGACCCCCTAAAACCCAGAAATATAAACTAGTCACAAGCCAATCGGCAGAAAACAAAACAACCACACCCAGTGTGGTTAAAAAGTCCCAAGACACTTTACCAAACACAACTCAACACCCTTGACACTCGGGATATTAGCATAGCTGATTAAAAGTGGGAGTTTTCTGTCAGCGCATCAAACGAGTAGACAGAGTGATTTGGGGGGGAAATTCCAGTGTTGAGGATCCAGGCACCTGAAGGCACAGCCCACTAATACAAAGAACAAAGAGAATTACAGCACAGGAACAGGCCCTTCGGCCCTCCAAGCCTGCACCGACCATGCTGCCCGACTGAACTAAAACCCCCTACCCTTCCGGGGACCATATCCCTCTATTCCCATCCTATTCATGTATTTGTCAAGACGCCACTATCGTATCTGCTTCCTCTACCTCCCCCGGCAGCAAGTTCCAGGCATCCACCACTCTCTGCGTAAAAAACGTGCCTCGTACATCTCCTTTAAACCTTGCCCCTCACATCTTAAACCTGTGCCCCCCCCTAGTAATTGACTCTTCCACCCTGGGAAAAAGAAATGGTGGAGCGATTAAAATGGAGGTTTGTCAGGTGGTCAGAATTGGAGGAGCAGAGAGATCAGGAGGTGCTGGGGTTGGAGGGGACGACAGGGGCCTGAACCAATGGAGGAATTTGAAAACAAGGACGAGAATCATAAAGCAGAGAGATTGGCTAAACAGCAGGTGGTGGTGGTGGTGGGGGAGGGGGGAAAAAAACAGGTCTTGGGGCACATCGAGTGTTTGGGATGATCTCAGGTTTAGGGAGTCGATTCTGGGAAGCAATGCCAGGGGTGCGTAGATAAGTGCAGAGGTTCAAGCGAAAACTCTTCCCTCAGGTGGTGAGAACATGGAACGCTTGAGGCAAACAGCAGTTTTAAGGAAGTGAGATAAACAAGATGGTAAAAGGAATAGAACGATACCCTGAAGAGGGATGGGATTTAATTTGTCACATGTATTGGGATACAGTGAAAACCATTGTTTCTTGCACACTACACAGACCAAGCATACCGTTCATAGAGTACATAGGGGAGAAGGATGAGACTCGTGTGGCGCACAGACAACGGTATAAAGGCTGTGTTCTCAGCCCCCTACTACACTCCTCATACACCTATGACTGTGGCCAAATTCCCCTCCAATTCGATTTTCAAGTTTGCTGATGACACCACCGTAGTGGGTCGGATCTCAAACAATGACGAGACAGAGTACAGGAATGAGACAGAGAATCTGGTGAATGGTGCGGCAACAATAATCTCTCCCTCAAATGTCAACAAATCGAAGGAGATTGTCATTGACTTCAGGAAGCGTAAAGGCAAACATGCCCCTGTCTACATCAATGGGGACGAAATAGAAGGGGTCGCGAGCTTCAAGTTTTTAGGTGTCCAGATCACCAACAACCTGTCCTGGTCCCCCCAATGCCGACACTACAGTCAAGAAAGCCCACCAATGCCTCTACTTTCTCAGAAGACTAAGGAAATTTGGCATGTCAGCTACGACTCACACCAACCTTTACAGATGCGCCATAGAAAGCATTCTTTCTGGTTGTATCACAGCTTGGTATGGCTCCTGCTCTGCCCAAGACCGCAAGAAACTACAAATGGTCATGAATGTAGCCCAAACCATCACACAAACCAGCCTCCCATCCATTGACTGTCTACATTTCCTGCTGCCTCGGGAAAAGCAGCCAGCATAATTAAGGACCCCATGCACCCCAGATATTCTCTCTTCCATCAGGAAAAAGATATAAAAGTCTGAGGTCACGTACCAACCAACTCGAGAACAGCTTCTTCTCTGCTGCCGTCAGACTTTTGAATGAACCTAACTTGCATTAAGTTGATCTTTCTCTACACCCTAGCTATGGCTGTAACACTACAATCTGCACTCTCTCCTTTCCTTCTCTATGAATGGTAGGTTTTGTCTGTATAGCGCGCAAAAAATAATACTTTTCACCTATGTTAATATATGTGATAATAATAAATCAAAAGTTTGATTTGATCGATTATGACACATATTAGTATACAATGAAAAGTATCGTTTCCTGCATGCTATACAGATAAAGCATACCGTTCATAGAGAAGGAAAGGAGAGAGTGCGGCACGGTAGCACAGTGGTTAGCACTGCTGCTTCACAGCTCCAGGGTCCCGGGTTCGATTCCCGGCTCGGGTCACTGTCTGTGTGGAGTTTGCACATTCTCCTCGTGTCTGCGTGGGTTTCCTCCGGGTGCTCCGGTTTCCTCCCACAGTCCAAAGATGTGCGGGTTAGGTTGATTGGCCAGGTTAAAAAAAAAAATTGCCCCTTAGAGTCCTGAGATGCGTAGATTAGAGGGATTAGTGGGTAAATATGTGGGGATGGGGCCTGGGTGGGATTGTGGTCGGTGCAGACTCGATGGGCCGAATGGCCTCCTTCTGTACTGTAGGGTTTCTATGATGAGTGCAGAATGCAGTGTTACAGTCATAGCTAGGGTGTAGAGAAAGATCAACTTAATGCGAGGCAAGTTCTTTCAAAAGTCTGACAGCAGCAGGGAAGAAGGGAAGGGTTATTAAAACCCATCTGGTTCACTGATGTCCTTTAGGGAAGGAAATCTGCCGTCCTTACCCAGTCTGATCTACATGTGACTCCAGAGCCACAGCAATGTGCTTGACTCTCAACTGCCCTCGGAAATGTTCTGGGTGGCACGGTGCTGGCACCAGGGCTCTCCCCGTGTCTGCGTGGGTTTCCTCCGGGTGCTCTGGTTTTTTTCCCCCCCACAGTCCACAAAGATGTGCAGGTTAGGTGGATTGGACACTGAGGCGCAATTTAGCATGGCCAAAGATGTGTAATTTCGGTGGATTAGCCATGGTAAACGTGTGGAGTTATGGGGATAGGGCGAGGCGAGGGCCTAGCTAAGATACTCAGAGTCGGTGCAGACTCGATGGGCTGAATGACCTTCTTCTGCACTCTAGGGATTCTTTGAAATGGAAGACGGGCATTAAATGAATTGAATTAACGAGGGCGAAAAGCAAGGAACTCAGATTCCCGTTCTCGGCCCTCCCACCCCCCCAATCCTCCCAGAAAGGCTAAATGGGTGTCGACTGAAGCCAACAATGTGCGGTACACTTGTCAAAGGCAAGTTTTTTTAAAAAAAAACACCCAAGACCAAAGCACTCAAAGTGTTTGTTCAGCCTCTTTTGGTTCAAAAAAAAAACCTCACACACTGATAACAATGTCACGTCGCACCCACTCGAGAACTGAACGCTTAACTACCTCTGCACTATTTCACCTCTCAGCTATGCAACCAAAGGCAGGTCATCTGACCAAAAATAAAACGGCGCATATTTTCTTGCATGGCAGCACTCGCATGTCACTTGCTATCAGCCCCTCGCAACATTCCACACGCTGGTCCAAAAATGAGCAGGGGAGCGTACAAATGCCGACTGTGGTAACCGTTGGAAACCCTCGGCAAGGGGAAGAGGGGGATGGGGGAAGAGAAAAGATTCCCCTCGTTCGGAGGGCGACCGGGATTGAGAGGGGGAGAAAACACAACATTTAAGACATGTCTAACTGCTGGTTCACTGGCCTCATGCTTCAAGTCTATTTGCAGCTAACTGGTTCCGTTTGTCAATATAATTGTAATCCGGGTTAGCTTTATAAATATGCAGTGCAACAGGTTATCCACAGTTCCAAAAAAACTATACATTACTCATTATGAACTCTGTAAACTCTTGTGAACTTTGGCGGGTAAATGATCGGTCAGTTTTACCATCACAAATAAAGGGTCCCACAATGTTTTCCACCTCATCTTTGGCTCAATAAATGGTTCTACAGACGGTGCGGTGAACTCAACCCGGGGGAAGCTGCCAACACGAGTTCCAGAATGGCTACCTTCGATTCTATTCACACACAGGGGGTGGAAACGGGTCAGAAAGTTCAGATTTTTAGCATCTGCAATCATTTGTTCACCAAATCCCGACCTGGATCGAGTGTGACTAAAGCACGAGGTTTAACCCAAGGCCCAGCGAACGGCAAAGAAAAGGAATGGACACAAAGAGGACGGAAGAGGTCTTTTCTCATCATTTCAAAACAGTTGGCTTCAAACTTTCATGCCCCTGGTTAGTTTTTAACAAAAAAAAAGAAAATAAGGATCAGGTGCACAACTCCACAAGGAAAATCCAAAATCCGTTCATCAAACCCAAGCAGCAAAGCTCTTTCTAATCCCTGGTTACCAATCTTAAAAAGTATTTACACGACCGCTAACTCTCCCACTCCCGCCTGTTGTGGTAACCTTTTCCTTTCCATAACAAATTGCTTAAACCTTTGCCCCCACCAGCCCTCCCCTGGGGTATTGAAATGAAGTGAGGGGATGGTAAATGTTTTTCTAAGTCGCAGTGTTCAGAAGCAGTCCTGATCAAGACTTAACCTCTGAAACTTGGGGGGGGAGAAAAGAGAGAGAGAGAGAGAGAGAAAATCGCCAACAGTACTCCCACAACTTTCAGAAGAATAGTACAAAGATGCCATAAAGTTACACATCTATTGGTCTAATATGGACCGGTCCGTTTCTGGGATCTGCTATCAGGGGCAGACCAAAGCACCAGCCCCGATTTGTAAAGAACTGAAGCAGGGCCAGCTAAATTGCGACAGAAGGTCAGTAAGGCTGGGAGCATCCATTTTATTTATCTTTCAGATGGGGGTGAGCATCATGCAGGGAGTAACTCGCCTCCCGACAGGCCTGCCCACCATCCAGAAAGGCACAAGTCAGGAGAGTGCCGTGGAGTTTTACAGCAGTGACCCTTCGGCCCATCCTGTCTGCACCAGACATCAGGCAACTATCTATCCTAATCCCATTTTCCAGTCTGTAGCCTTGTACACTATGGTGTTTCAAGTGCTCATCTAAATGCTTCCAAAGATGTGTAGGGGATTAGCTATGGTAAATGTGTTGAGTTTCCGGGGGCGGAGGGGGGCTGGGTAAAAGAGAGAGTTGGTGCGGATCCAAAAGGGCCAAATGGCCTCCTTCTGCACTGTAGAGATTCTATGTCTGTCAGTTCACTAATGTCCTTTAAGGAAGGAAATCTGTCATCCTCACCTGGTCTGGCCTACATGCGACTCCAGAGCCACAGCAATGGGGTTGACTCTCAACTGTCCTCTGAAATGGAGGGGAGTTAGGGATGGGCAATAAATGCTGGCCCAGCCAGCGACGCCCATGTCCCATAAATGAATTTTGAAAAATGTAGGGCAAGTGGGGGCTCATATGGAGCCTAAACACCATCATATGGATGATGGGCCGAATGGTCTGTTTGTGTGTTCTAAAGTTTATTTATTAGTCACAAGTAAGACTTGCATTAACACTGCAATGAAGTTACTGTGAAATTCCCCTAGTCGCCACAGTCCAGCACCTGTTCGGGTCAATGCACCTAACCAGCACGTCTTTCAGAACGTGGGAGGAAAGCGGAACATCCGGAGGAAACCCACGCAGACACGGGGAGAACATGCAGACTCCACACAGAGAGTGACCCAAGCTGGGAATCGAACCCAGGTCCCTGGCACTGTGAGGCAGCAGTGCTAACCACTGTGCCGCCCACATCTAACTCCACATTTACCTGGGTGAAGGCATGGAGTAAAAATTGTCAAGCTAATTCTCCCAGACCACTGGGAACACAAAATGACCCCGAGCTGTGAGCGGCTGCAAGTGCATCATTTATGATAAACCCTCTCAGAAAGCTAAAGGGCAAAAGAACAAACACATTTTCCATTACAACCGCTCAATTCTTTGACACGCCGCCCGGCTAAAACAAGCTGACTGTTACTGAAGGAATTTTAAAAACAGAATCATTTCCCAAATAAACAATGCAGCAGATACGCTTTAAAAAAAAAGGTGACACAATGCGGAAAGTCTTATCACAAAAAAACAAGTTTCTATTATTCAGGCGCTTGGCTTGTTTTACCCCCCAAAAAAATACGCTCCGGAATGCACCAGTTAAAACCGCTGTTTCTTCACCGCTGCTGGGTCAAAACGCTTGGGACACCTTCCCTAACAGCGTGGAGGGTGTGCCTACACCATGAGGAGTGCAGCGGCTCACCGCCAGCTTCTTTGGGGGGGGGGGGCAATTAAGGTTGGGCAACAAATGCTGACCCAGCCAGTGACACTCACCCCCCCTGGACGGGTATTAACCGAAGGGAGATACAACAGTAACTCTCTCGAGGGAATCATAGAAATGCTTCATGGGAGGTGATAGCCCAGTGGTATTATCGCTAGACTATTAATCCAGAAACTCAGCTAATGTTCTGGGGACCCAGGTTCGAATCCCACCACTGGCAGATGGTGGAATTTGAATTCAAAAAAAATAATCTGGAATTAAGAATCTACTGATGACCATGCACCAGGGACCCAGATTCAATTCCGCCTTGGGTGGCTGTGTGGAGTTTGCATGTTCTCCCCCCTGTCTGCGTGGGTTTCCTCCAGACGCTCCGGTTTCCTCCCACAGTCCAAAAGGTGTACTGGTTAGGTGGATTGGTAATGCTAAATTGCCCCTTAGTATCACAGGGATTAACAGGGTAAATATGTGGGGTTACGGAGATGGGTGGGATTGTTGTCAGTACAGACCCAATGGCCTCCTTCCGCACTGTAGAGATTCAATTATTCTTTTATGAAGTTGGACTTTAACCTGGTGTTGTGAGACTTCTTACATTCTTTTATGAAACCATTGTCAATCATTGTAAAAACCCATCCGGTTCACGAACGTCCTTTAGGGAGGGAAATCTGCCGTCCTTACCCGGTCTGGCCTACATGTGACTCCAGAGCCACAGCAATGTGGTTGTCTCTCAACTGCCCTCTGAACAAGGGCGACTAGGGATGGGCAATAAATGCTGGCCACCCAGTGATGCCCATGTTCCACGAATAAATAAAACAAATATATATATTACAGGGCTGTGGGGGGGACAACTTGGACACTCAAAAGCAAATTACTGCGGATGCTGGAATCTGAAACCAAAAGAGAAAATCTCAGCATGTCTGGCAGCATCTGTAAGGAGAGAAAAGAGCTGACGTTTCGAGTCCAGATGACCCTTTGTCAAAGCTTTGACAAAGAGATTTTCCAGCATTTTCTCTTTTGGTATTTGGACACTCTTTCTCAGAGCTGACACAGTGGGCCGAGGGGTGTACACTGCAAGACTAATGTGTCGGGTGTGCCATTAAGACAAGCCGATATCGGTCCACAGCAAGCTTAATTCAAGACAGGATGTCTGTCACCTGTAATCGTACAGAGGTGAAAATGGCAAGTGTGAAAACCTTAAACAAATCCAAATGCAATCAGGAGGTCAGATTATTGCATTTTGTTCCGGGGGACGAGAACCTACAAAAGAGAAGTTGACGTTGCGCAGGACAATACACAGCATTAAGTTAAGGATTCAAAAGTCTTTTTTTTCACAATTTGCCAGCGCAAAGTGTTTCAATCACTTTTCCAACAATGCCAGCTATGCAGCTCCGGCAGCTACTCTGACCCCACAAAGCCCCGGCTATTAACTTCGTTAAAAATACAAGGTGCAAATTTCTTGCTAACTGAAAACATGTTGTAGTGAGTCGGGAGGGGGAGGGGGTTTAACCCACACACTCCTGGGTTACATCGACTCAGCTGTTCAAATCCAGGCACAAACCGACACCCCAATTTGCAAAATACATCTTTGTTTTTTTTGTCCATGTGTGTGTATTGGACACAGGGTTCTCATACCCAGTCCATCACACAGACCAGCCTCCCCATATATCAACTCTGTCTACACTTCCCGCTGCCTCGGAAAAGCAGCCAGCATAATTAAGGACCCCACGCACCCCGGACATTCTCTCTTCCACCTTCTTCCATCAGGAAAAAAGTACAAAAGTCTGAGGTCACGTACCAACCGACTCAAGAACAGCTTCTTCCCTGCTGCTGTCAAGACTTTTGAATGGACCTACCTCGTATTAAGTTGATCTTTCTCTGAAGTTAAAGTTTATTTATTAGTCACAAGTAGGCTTACATTAACACTGCGATGAAGTTACTGTGAAAATCCCCTGGTCGCCACACTCCGATGCCTGTTCAGGTCAATGCACCCTAACCCGCACGCCTTTCGGACCGTGGAGAGGAAACCGGAGCACCCAGAGGAAACCCCACACAGACACGAGGAGAACGTGCAGACTCCACACAGACAGTGACCCAAGCCGGGAATTAAACCCGGGTCCCTGACGCTGTGAGGCACAGTAAGAAGAATCACAGTGCCACTGTGCTACCCTAGCTATGACTGTAACACTACATTCTGCACTCTCTCCTTTCCTTCTCTATGAACGGTATGCTTTGCCTGTATAGCGCGCAAGAAACAATACTTTTCACTATGTTAATACACGTGACAATAATAAATCAAATCGGCAGAATCATTACGTACAGGAGGAGGCCATTCTGCCCATCAGACTGTACTAGCCCTCCTAGACAGTAACTGACGTACTGTCACTACCCCCAATGTCCTCTCCCTACATCTCTCTTTTAAAATATTTCAGAGAAATTTGTGGAAACAAAGAGGCCGTTCTGGCAGCCAAAAAGCTTCACAAATGCAAGAGCTTTTTGGAGCAGTGAATCGGAGGTTCCAGTAACCTCGCTAAGTGACCAATCACCCTGCAGGGAGGAGTGCGAGTGTGCTGACAACTAGCTCAGCTGCTGCACAAAGGTAGCTCAGTCCCACCGTCAGACAGCCAGTTAAAACGGACACAGCGGCAGGGAGCCACTCGATTGGAAGAGAGGGAGCGGAATCGTAGAAAGAAATTGCACTGTTGCCTCACAGCGCCTGGGACCCGGGTTCGATCCTGGCCTTGGGTCACTGTCTGTGCAGAGTCTGTCTGCACGTTCTCCCCGTGCCTGTGCGAGTTTCCTCCGGGTGCTCCGGTTTCCTCCCACACTCCAAAGATGTGCAGGTTAGGTGGATGAATTGGCCATGTTAAATTGTGCCCCTTACTGTCGTTAAATTGTGCCCCTTACTGTCGCAAGATGTGCAGGTTAGGTGGATTGGTCATGGTAAATATTCCCTTCCTGTCACAAGGTGTGCAGGTTAGGTGGATTGGCCATGGTAAATATTCCCTTCCTGTCACAAGGTGTGCAGGTTAGGTGGATTGGCCATGCTAAATCCGTGGGGTTACGGAATAGGGTGGAGGGGAAGGCCTGGGTGGGATGCTCTTTCGGAGAGTCAATGCAGACTCGATGGGCTGAGTGGCCTCTTTCTGCACACTAGGGATTCTATGGTATAGGAATGCTATGGTTCTATGCTGGCTGTTACTAATCCATTTAGCCCCCTCCCTCCCACCCCCAACTCTTTCCTCGCTGCCCTGAAAAGGTTTCCCCTTCAAATACGTCCCCAATTCCCTTTTGAAGGTTACAAATGAAAAAGCTTCTAGTGCCCTTTCAGAGAGCACATTCCAGACCGTGATAACCGGCTGGGAAATAAACTGGATTTCCTCCCTGTCCGGCCCCCAGTTATCTTGCTGTCCTCAGGTTAGTAACCTCACTGCTGTTGGAAACTATTTGTCCCTAATCAAGCATCAGCAACATCATCAACGGCCACAGAGTTAGTCAGAGACAGGGATTGAACAGCGAGTGGACAGAAACTGGGGCGAATGAACCTTCATGTAGACAAACGTACGGTCACCCACTTTGGACCTAAAGGAGGATTAAATAAGGAACTTTCTCAAGTAACAATCATTAAACGCTGATAGAACACTAGCCCTCTTGTCTGCATGGGTTTCCTCCGAGTGCTCCGGTTTCCATCCACAGTCCGAAAGACGTGCTGATTAGGGTGCATTGGCCGTGCTAAATTCTCCCTCAGTGTTACCCGAACAGGTGCTGGAGTGTGACGACTAGGGGATTTTCACAGTAACTTCATTGCAGTGCTAACGCAAGCCTGCTTGTGACTAATAAATAAAACTTGAATCTACACATCTTTGGACACCAAAGAGTAATTTAGCATGGCCAATCCACCTATCCACTCACTTGAATGGTGGAACACGCTCAAGAGGTTAAATGGCTTCCTTCTGTTTCCTATGATTCTGAACAACTTTGGAGATCTCGCTTTAACTCTCTCAGCTCCAAGGAGAACAACCCCAACCTTTCCACAGAACACTTATTTATTCAGTATCTTGCACAGCATCAACCCTACCCCTCGAGTGTGGGAGCACAGAGTGACGTTTGCAGATACAAAATCTCAAAAGATGGGCATCAATTTATCTCCTATCTTTTACATATTCAGGTTGCCTCAAACAAGCGCTGATGAAATATATAGGGGAACTATTGTAATCGCTATTGTAGGAATGCAGCAGCCAATTTGTGCACAGTAAGCTCCCACAAACAGCAATGTGAAAATGGAATGCTAATAGAGGGACAAATATTGGCATGGGGTGAATGACCCCTACCCACACCCATTCTTCCAGTGACACAGGACCTCAGGAGGGGGCCTGGCTTTAGTGTCTTAAAGATGGCCCTCCCTCAATAGCACTGAAGTGTCTGCCTAGACCCCTGTGTTCAGCAATGCCACTGGAGACAAAGGTTTGAACGACATCGAGACAGCTGGTGGAATTTGAATTCAACCAATCCAACAAATCCGGAATTGAAAGGTAATCTCATTAACTGCGCTGTAATGTTCTATGTTCTAACGGTGGCCATCGATCGTTATAAAAGAAAACCCATCTGGTTCACTAATGCCCTTTTAGGGAAGGAAATCTGCCATCCTTACCCAGTCTGGCCAACATGGAACCAGACAGTGCAGGAGGCCATTAGGCCCATCGAGTCTGCACCGACTACAATTCCACCTAGACCCTATCCCCATAACCCCATGTATTTACCTTAACCAGTCCCCCTGACACTAAGGGGCCATTTAGCATGGCCAATCAACCTAACCCACACATCTTGAGTGGGAGGAAACCGGAGCACCCGGAGGAAACCCATGCAGATATGGGGAAAACGTGCAAACTTTGCACAGAGACCCCGAGGTTGGAATTGAACCTGGGTCCCTGGCGCTGTGAGGCAGCAGTGCTAACCACTGATTGGATTTGATTTGTCACATGTATTAACATAGTGAAAAGTATTGTTTCTTGCGCGCTGTACAGACAAAACATACCGTTCATAGAGAAGGAAAGGACAGAGTGCAGAATGTAGTATTACAGTCATAGCTAGGGTATAGAGAAAGATCAACTTAATGCAAGGTAGGTCTATTCAAAAGTCTGACAGCAGCAGGGAAGATGTTGTTCTCGAGTCGGTTGGTACGTGACCTCAGACGTTTGTATCTTTTTCCTGACGGAAGAAGGTGGAAGAGAGAATGTCCAGGGTGCGTGGGGTCCTTAATTATGCTGGCTGCTTTTCCAAGGCAGCGGGAAGTGTAGACAGAGTCAATGGATGGGAGGCTGGTTTGCGTGAGAGATTGGGCTTCATTCATGATCTTTTGTAGTTCCTTGCGGTCTTGGGCAGAGCAGGAGCCATACCAAGCTGTGATACACCCAGAAAGGATGCTTTCTATGGTGCATCTCCTCCGGAGCCTTCAACATGTCATTGATGAAGATGAACATCTCACCAAGGCCATCCCAACACCCCCACTTCTTGCCTTTCAAACAACCACGCAACCTCAAACAGACCATTGTCCGCAGCAAACTACCCAGCCTTCAGGAGAACAGTGACCACGACACCACACAACCCTGCCACAGCAACCTCTGCAAGACGTGCCGGATCATCGACACGGATGCCATCATCTCACGTGAGAACACCATCTACCAGGTACACGGTACCTACTCTTGCAACTCGGCCAACGTTGTCTACCTGATACGCTGCAAGAAAGGATGTCCCGAGACATGGTACATTGGGGAAACCATGCAGACGCTACGACAACGGATGAATGAACACCGCTCGACAATCACCAGGCAAGACTGTTCTCTTCCTGTGGGGGAGCACTTCAGCAGTCACGGGCATTCAGCCTTGGATCTTCAGGTAAGCGTTCTCCAAGGTGGCCTTCACGACACACGACAGCGCAGAGTCGCTGAGCAGAAACTGATAGCCAAGTTCCGCACACATGAGGACGGTCTAAACCGGGATGTTGGATTTATGTCACATTATCAGTAACCCCCACAGCTTGCCTCCTGGACTTGCAGAATTTCACAAGCTGTTCATCATGGAGTGCGGTTACAAGTGGTGTACCTCAGGGATCTGTTTTGGGGCCACTGCTGTTTGTAATATTTATTAATGATCTGGATGAGGGTATAGTTGGGTGGATTAGCAAATTTGCTGATGACACCAAAGTCGGTGGTGTGGTAGACAGTGAGGAAGGGTGTCGTAGTTTGCAGGAAGACTTAGACAGGTTGCAAAGTTGGGCCGAGAGGTGGCGGATGGAGTTTAATGCGGAGAAGTGTGAGGTAATTCACTTTGGTAGGAATAACAGATGTGTTGAGTATAGGGCTAACGGGAGGACTTTGAATAGTGTGGAGGAGCAGAGGGATCTAGGTGTATGTGTGCATAGATCCCTGAAAGTTGGGAATCAAGTAGATAAGGTTGTTAAGAAGGCATATGGTGTCTTGGCGTTTATTGGTAGGGGGATTGAATTTAGGAGTCGTAGCGTTATGTTGCAACTGTACACAACTCTGGTGCGGCCGCACTTGGAGTACTGTGTGCAGTTCTGGTCCCCACATTACAGGAAGGATGTGGAGGCTTTGGAGAGGGTGCAGAGGAGGTTTACCAGGATGTTGCCTGGTATGGAGGGGAGATCCTATGAGGAGAGGCTGAGGGATTTGGGATTGTTTTCGCTGGAAAGGCGGCGGCTAAGAGGGGATCTTATTGAAACATATAAGATGATTAGAGGTTTAGATAGGGTGGATAGTGATAGCCTTTTTCCTCTGATGGAGAAATCCAGCACGAGGGGGCATGGCTTTAAATTGAGGGGGGGTAGTTATAGAACCGATGTCAGGGGTAGGTTCTTTACCCAGAGGGTGGTGAGGGATTGGAATGCCCTGCCAGCATCAGTAGTAAATGCGCCTAGTTTGGGGGCGTTTAAGAGATCCGTAGATAGGTTCATGGACGAAAAGAAATTGGTTTAGGTTGGAGGGTCACAGTTTTTTTTTTAACTGGTCGGTGCAACATCGTGGGCCGAAGGGCCTGTTCTGCGCTGTAATGTTCTATGTTCTATGTTCTATGTTCTATGTTCTGTCTGGAGACAATACACATCTCTTTAACCTGTGTTGAATGCTCCCTCCACCCACATTGTCTGTACATTTAAGACCTGGCTGGCTGTAGAGATTTGCATTCTAATCAGTATTCTGTAATTTGATTTCTGTGTCTGTGCCCTGTTTGAGAACAGATATCCACTCCATCTGACGAAGGAGCTCTGCTCCGAAAGCTTATAGTATTTGCTACCAAATAAACCTGTTGGACTTTAACCTGGTGTTGTGAGACTTCTTACTGTGCATCTGTAAAAGTCAGTGTGTCTTGGCTGACGTGCCAAATTTCCTTAGTCTTCTGAGAACGTAGAGGCATTGGTGGGCTTTCTTAACTATAACTTTACACCGTGCTGCCCTGTCTACATGTGACTCCTGACCCACAGCAACGTGGTTGCCTCTTAGCTGCCCTCTGAAATGAGCCCAGCAAAACAAAGTTTAAAGGCAATTAGGGATGGGTGCCAAATGCAGACCTTCCCAGTGACACCCACTTGAGTGGATCTCTAATCCCCAACCTTCTGACTCAAGGAGATGTCAGTGCTACCAACTGTGCCAATCACACAAGACTCCCTGGTACCTGACCCAAATGGTATTCTATTTTGCTAGGTATTAATAGTGGGGCATTGCAAAGGCCAACCACTGGGCACATAGGTACCCACACAAGGGCTGCCAGCTGTGGTATTTACACAGTAGCTGTCAGGAGCAGGAAACATTGTATACAGCGAGTCCAATCCTACTGTCACTGTCCTTCACAATCATTTCTGCAGCGAGTTCTCACGGCCCAGACTACATTGTTCGAATTTATGTCCACATCAGGTTATATTTATTTTAAGCTGTTGATATGAACGCAGCTTTGAAATTCCAATTTATCTACCCACGAGACCCCAGCATGAACCTTTCCAAAGCCTCCCTGGTTTACAAAGCAGGAAAAGGGAATGAGATACCATCATGTTGCCTGGTTCTTTGCCATGCTCTCAGTTCCCACCCCACAACCCGCGCTCCCACTTCACCCACCACCCCCTCCCCTCCCCCCTCCTTCAGCCTCCACCCCGACCCAGCACAAAAACCAAAAGGTGCAAACAAAGATCTGAAAAAACAGGTTTTTAAAAGTTCCCCTTGTTCCAGACAAAGAAATACATATGAGTTTTAGCTGAAATTGCAAGCAAGCCATCTTCTCTCCACCCTCCCCTTCTTCTCCAACACCCCACACCTCTTTAGAGCTCCTCAGAGACGAGGCCTTGACAATTCTTTTCATGGAAGTGAGTATCGCTGGTTGAGCCAGCATTATATTACCCCATCTCTTAAATGCCCTTTAACTGAGTGGTTTACTAGATCATCAACCACATTGCTGTGGATCTGGAGTCAAATGTAGGCCACACCAGGTAAGGACAGCAGATTTCCTTCCCTAAAGGACATTAAATGTTTAATTATTAGTGTCACAAGTAGGCTTACATTAACTCCATTGCAATGGAGTCACAGTGAAAATCCTCTAGTTGCCACACTGCGGCGCCTGTTCAGGGACACGGAGGGAGAATTTAGCATGGCCAATGGACCTAACCAGCATGTCTTTAGACTGTGGGAGGAAACTGGAGCACCCGGAGGAAACCCACGCAGACATGGGGAGAACGTGCAAACTCCGCACAGACAGTGACCCGAGCCGGGAATCAAACCCAGGTCCCTGGCGCTGTGAAGCAGCAGTGCCGGCCCAGTGAACCAGATGGGTTTTCAGGCCAATTGAAGACAGTATTGGTGTCCTTGAAACGGAGCTCAGCTTTATGTTCCAGATTTGATTGAGTTTAAATTCCACTTCCTGCCGCTGTGATGGGATTTGAACCTGTGTCCCCGGAGCATTAACCTGGAGCACCTGGATTACTAATCCAGTGACATACCATCTCCCTCCAGGAGATCCTATTTCCAATCAATCGTTGGAGGATCCCTATTTTATGACCAACACTTTTATATAGCGCCCTTACACATAGTAACATCCCAAATGCTTCACAGCGAATGAAACCAGACAGAATTTGATAATGAACCATGGAAAAAGATACTAGGCCACTGACCAGTAACTTGGTCACGGAGATAGCTTTTGAGGAGTGCCTTGAATTTGGCTGGCAAGGCAAAGGCATTTAGGGAAGTAATTCCGGAGTTTCAGATCCAGGCAGCTGAAGGTGCGGTCACCAAAAGGCGGAGCGATTAGAATCAAGGAATTGCTCAGAAGGCAGAACTGGAGCAGTGCAGAACTTGAAGGTTGTTGGGTTGGGGTAATTCTAGTTAATGTTTGCTTGCGTCTGATCCAGTCATGATAATGCAGAGAGTAAAATCAAACAAGCCAACCAAGACCAGCAAAAGCACTAGAATATCTGGGGAAAAAAAGGAATCTCAAGGCCTTCTCGTGCATGACCCTGGTCCCAATCCATTTTCAGTAACAAGAGGGCACTCAGTTGAGAGCATACTCCCACCATGTTACATTAACTCATCTTCATTACGCTAACACAGTTCTTCCAGAAGCTTTTCCCTGCCTGGCTGTGCTTTGTCATGAACAAAGCTGATCATCAAGAGCTTCCATCTCACGGAGGAGGATTCTGGCCAATCTATATTCAACAACCTGCTGGGAAAACCATGCGCACTCTTTCAACAGCTGTGACAAATCCCACCACATTCTAAAACAATCCACCACATTCTAAAAAAAGTGAATGCATCCCATTTCCCAGATCCTTTTTTAAAAAAATTCTTAGATCCTGATCCAAACTCTACTTCCTCCGAAGGTAGTGTACCAAATCTTCAAATCTTTCATCATTAGCTTTGGAGTTATATTGATCACAGACTAACATGGCTCAAAACCATTATCTTTGCCCATCTTTAGTGGTAGAGGAATCTAGTTGAAAATCTAACAGCAATGAGACAATGCTACCTCAGGCAGCTGAAGAGTCAAAGACTTTTTGATACAAATAGATTTTTTTAGAACTCCTTTCATTTTCTCGGTTCTATCCAGAAATCTATTCCAGATGTTACCTCCCACTATCACCTGGAAATGCTGGTCTCAGGTTTCAAGGATACCAGGCAACCCTCCAGCACTAAGTGACCATGCAGCCCCGTGAGTGAGTGAGCCGTGTATGACATCTTGTCTTCAATGTAATAAAACATCCCAAGATGTTTGACAGGAGCATTTTAAAAACGCAAAATTGAGCGTCAAACAACGCCTCAGCAGCTGGAGGCACGACAGGTTGCGGAGTGCTTACGTCAACAACTGCTCCTTGGTTAGCACCCTCACCTCTGATCAACGAAGTTCCGGGTTCAAATCCCACCCCAGAACCCGAGCGCACGATCACAGAGGCTGACACTCGTGCGCAGTGCAGAGGGTGTGCTGCACTGTCAGGGGTGTCGCCCTTCAGGAGACCAAGGCCCCGCCTGTCCTCTCCGGTGGGCACCAACCATCCCATGGCAATGGAGCAGTGTAGTGCGCCGTGATTCACTGACCAATATTTATCCCTCAACCACCATCATAATAAACACAGTAACTGGTCATCGCCAAACTACTCTTCATGTAAACTTACTGCCTCATTTGCTTACAAAAGTGACTACACTTCAGAAGTGCTTCATTGGCTACAGGATGCTTCGAGACATCGCACTGTCATCTAAACGCAAGCCGGTAGTCAAGAAGGCATACGGAATGCTTGCCTTCATCGGCCAGGGCGTTGAGTTTTATAGAAACTTAGTTAGGCCGCACTTGGAATAGAGTGTTCAATTCTGGTCGCCACACTACCAGAAGAATGTGAAGGCTTTGGAAAGGGTACAGAAAAGATTTACCAGGACGTTGCCTGGTATGGAGGGCATTGGCTATGAGGAGAGGTGACCTAATAGAAGTCTACATTATATGGGGCATGGACAGAGTGGGTAGTCGGAAGCTTTTTCCCAGTGTGGAAGAGTCTAGCGGGCATAGGTCTACGGTGTGAGGGGCAAGTCTTTTTTTTAAAAACAGAGGGTGGTGGGTGCCTGGAACTCACTGCCGGGGAAGGAAGTGGAAGCAGATACAATAGTGACTTTTAAAGGGGGGCTTGACAAATACATGAATAGGATGGGAATAGAGGGATATGGTCCCCGAAGGGTAGGGGGTTTTAGTTTAGTCGGGCAGCATGGTTGATGCAGGCTTGGAGGGCCGAAGGGCCTGTTCCTGTGCTGTAATTTTCTTTGTTCTTTCTCATTCCATTGCCTCCCATTCCTCTCATACACTGCTGCCTCACAGTGCAAGGGGCCTGGGTTCAATCCCGGCCTTGGGTGACAATCTGCGTGGAATTTGCACGTTCTCCTCGTGTCTGCGTGGGGTTTCCTCCGGGTGCTGCAGTTTCCTTCCACACTCTAAAGATGTGCTGGTTAGGTGGATGGGCCACGCTAAATGTGCGGAGTTACGGGGATAGTGCGAGGTGGGGGCTGGGTAAGATGCTCTTTCGGAGAGCCAGCACAGACCCGATGGGCCGAATGGTCTCCCTCTGTACTCTAGGCAATACGCGGTTCTATTTCAAGACTTCATTCTGAAATAGCACAATAGCCTGTCTGGGATTCCATATCTGACTCCAAAAGGTGAGATGGTTTCTCGGAAAGAACAGAAAAGCATTATCTCAACGGGATTACACAATGTTTCCCCCCCCCCCTTGATCAGCTGACTTCCACTCAACACACTCCCTTTTGTCTCACAGATCAGGCCCTAGTGCGTGTGGTTTTTTCCACTGTGCCTCTAAGCTTGTATTACAATCTTAAGGGAATCTTGTACTTAAAGTGGGGGGGGGGGGGGGGGGGGGGAGAAGACAGCTTACTGCAGAGGGCCAGAACTTCCCTGACCACAACGAATCTACAACACCCTGACCCCCTCTTTCAGTCCCGTCCAACCCCTGAAAAGTGCGATGGGGGAGGGGAATAAAACCTTCTCACGGGCAGATGTGTGTGTGTTAATTTGCACTCGGCGTAGGCACTGTTGTCAAGACGGCTTGCGATGACTGTGGTACATTCCAGTTAACGGGCTAATGGCTAATTGGGAGTCGGGAACACGTAGAAATTCCGTGGAGATTCCTCTGGAAATGCTAACACTACTCATCCAATTCGGAAAAGATAATCACACATGAAACAGTCCTGAGGGTTCCTGCGTGTTTACCACCTCACCCGCCGGTGTAATTGTACACAAATATTCTACTCAGTTACATGGGGAGGTGGGGGAAGCTGGGATTGTGCTCCCTGCAGCCAAGACTATAAGATGTAGGAGAAGTAGGCCATTCGACCCATCAGGTCTGCTCTGCCATTCAACAAGATCATGATAGTTGATCTATTATTGTCACATGTATTGGGATACAGTGAAAAGTATTGTTTCTTGCACACTATACAAAGCATACCGTACATAGAACAGGGCGGCATAGAGGTTAGCACTGTGGCCTCACAGTGCCAGGGATCCGGATTCGATTCCTGGCTTGGGTCACTGATTTGATTTATTATTGTCACATGTATTGGGATACAGTGAAAAGTATAGTTTCTTTCTTGGGTCACTGTCTGTGTGGAGTTTGCATGTTCTCCCCGTGTCTGCATGGGTTTCCTCTGGGTGCCCCGGTTTCCTCCCACACTCCAAAGATGTGCAGGTTAGGTGGATTGGCCATGTTAAATTGCCCCTTCGTGTTAGGGGGACTAGCTAGGGTAGATGCATGGGGTGATGGAGATAGGGCCTGGGTGGGATTGTGGTCGGTGCAGACTCGATGGGCCGAATGGCCTCTTTCTGCACTGTAGGATTCTATGCATCATTCTAATGGCACACCACAGCCACCTCTGACTGCAAACTTAGCAACCCTTCTCAAGGCCGTGATAACAGTTACAGACAAACAAACCTTTCAGAATGTGGACACTCTTATCAAGCGTTGCATTCCAGGCTAGTTGTTCCATAGATACAGGTGGGGAGGAAGGGGAGGGGGGGGGGGGGGGGGGGGGGGGGGTAGTGCTGAGAAAACACATTCCCTGAACAGCTTCACATTCTGTCGAGCACAGACAAAAGACTGCAGTACATCTCTCTCGCCCTCGCTCTCACTGGGATACCCAATCACTGCCGTTCCCACTGCTCCGCAAGGGCAAATCTCCAAAATAGGTGACTTTCAAACAAAAAAAACAGCAGCATCTGACTGCATTAGCAGCGTTTAATTTGGAATGATCTGTAGGATAAGCAGAGAGAGAGAGAGAGGGGAACAAAGAGAGGGGGGAGTTTGGAAAAACACAAGCAAAACAGCTCCAATCAAATTTATTGCAGTTTAATCGCAGCCCCGTTTGTATCTGAATTGGGGGGTGGGGGGGGTGAAGAGACTTCATTACATTGCATCGATCAGCCCCAAACAAAGACTGTGGATATATTGATTAACCAGACACACATACACACACTACAGTAAAACAGTACTGTTCAAATATTACACCTTTCCTTTACAAACACAGGTTGTCAGTAAATCGAAGCTGCGGAATTAGATCGGAAGGTTTCGGGTCAACAAAACCTCAACCGGGGAGAGTCGAAAGCCACCATCGCACCACTTCCTCTACAAACACACACACACACACACACGCGCTCGCTCACATCAACGATAAAGGGTTTCGGGCAACAGACACACATTAATCATCACTCTGCCTGGTGATTAATTCCCAAGTACAGATATTGCTCAAGATTGTCAGGTTATTTTGAGCCATTTTGCTTACTGCAGGCATCACATTGTGGCCCAAATCAATTCCACTCATCTTCTTTCCTGTACAGTTCTTTGCACCTACATTAAGTTTGTGCCTGATGCATCTACGGCCCTCTCTCTCGGGATGCCTTTTGCTTAGTGAGGCTGCTACCTTTCATAGCAATCCCGGGCTTGAAATTCAAACTACTTTTTCACGAGAAATTCAAATTTCTTTTTCAGGGGCGGCCCGGTGGCACAGTAGTTAGCGCTGCTGCCTCACAGCGCCAGGGACCCGGGACAGCACAGTGGCTGGCACTGCTGCCTCACAGTGCCAGGGACCCGGGGCAGCACGGTGACACAGTGGCTGGCACTGCTGCCTCACAGCGCCAGGGACATGGGTTCGATTCCCGGCTTGGGTCACTGTGAGGAGTCTGCACGTTCTCCCCATGTCTGCATGGGTATTTTAACAGCAACTTGAAAAGCAAACAATAGCTTAAATCCTTAAATTAGCAAAAGTCCTTGGGGATTTTCCCAGCAACTCTATTGCCATGTTAATGTAAGCATACTTGTGACACAAACAAATAAATAAAATTTCCTAAGACAGAACAGCAAAGTGCAATTCAAATGGATTCTGACCTCAACTCGCCACCAGCTATTAGTGTACAAAAATACTTCCCAAATTAAAGTTTATTTATTACTGTCACAAGTAGGCTTACATTAACACTGCAATGAAGTTACTGTGAAAATCCCCTAGTCACCACACTGCGGCGCCTGTTCGCTCAGGTACACAGAGGGAGAATTTAGCATGGTCAATGCACCCTAACCAGCACGTCTTTTGGACTGTGGGAGGAAACCGCAGCACCTGGAGGAAACCCACGCAGACACGGGGGGAATGTGTAGACTCCACAGACAGTGACCCAAGCCGGGAATCGAACCCGGGTCCCTGGCGCTGTGAGGCAGCAGTGCTAACCACTCTGCCTGGGGATTTTAACAGTAACTTCGTTGCAGTGTTAGTGTAAGCCTACTTGTGACACTAATAAATAAAACTTTTTAAAAGAACAACAAACACCAACATTCAATTTCCCTTTCTAATCACTTGCTGTACCTACAGGGTAAACCTTTTTTCATGGGAGGTGGGTGTCGCTGGCTGGGCCAGCATTTGTTACCCTAATTAAGGCAGTTAAAAGTCAACCACATTGCTGTGGCTCTGGAGTCACATGTAGGCCAGACCGGGTAAGGACAGCAGATTTATTTCCGTAAAGGACATTAGTGAACCAGGTGGATTTTTCCAACAATCGACAATGGTCATCAGTAGATTTTTTTAAATTCAATTCAATTCTCTGGAATCGCAGAATGAAGAATGCTGAAGGAGACCATTCAGCCCATCATATCTGTACCCGCTCTTTGACAGAGCTATTCAAATCCTAACTAAACAAGGTCCAGCATCTGGTGACGTTTTGAAGCACTTTGTTCTTTAATTGTGGCATCTCTGAAAATAATTGTTACACAAACTATGGAGATTAGGAAAAAAATAAATTCCTTAATCGCTTTCATTCCAGTACAAAAATTAATTGCACATTTTCGTGAAGGAAACTATTCCACAATTACAACTAATCACTTGGAGCAGCGGAGCAAACTCACGCGTTCTACACAGAAAGGTCGGCAACAGGACATTCAGCCCAACGTGTCTGCTCTAGTGTTCATGCTCCATGCCAGCATTCCCCCCCCCCGCCACATCCCACACTCTCCCCAACTTTATTTCATCCCTGCCTCTCCACCCCTACCCCCAAACCTATTTCTACATCCTGCCTCTCCACCCCTACCCCCAAACCTATTTCTATCTCCCTCGTGCATTTATCCAGCTTCCCTTTAAATGTATCAGTACTAAGAACGCAAGAACTAGGAGCAGGAGTAGGTCATTCAGCCCCTCGAGTCTGCTCCATCATTCATAGAAACTAGAAGCAGGAGAAGGCCATTCGACCCTTCCAGCCTACTACACCATTCATTCGGATCATCAAATTCAATATCCTGATCCCCTCTTCCTCCCATATCCCTTGACCACTTTAGCCCCAAGAGTTATATCTAATTTCTTGAAATCAGTCAACATTTTGGCCTCAATTACTTTCTGTGGTAGTGAATTCCACACATTCACCACCCTCTGGGTGAAAACATTTCTCCTCACCTCAGTTCCAAAAAGGTATAGAACAAATCATGGAGTTTTAGAATAATACAGCACAGAAAAGGCCCTTCGGCCCATCAAGTCTGCACCAACAATAACTACCACTAAAATTGCACTAATCCCATCTTCCACGTTGCTCATCCAAATATTTTTTAAATGTTGTAAGGTTTTCGACCTCCGCTCCCTTCCCAGGCAGTGCATTCCAGATTCCCACCACACTCTGGATGAAAAGGTTTTTTCTCAAATCCCCTCAATCTCCTGTCCCTTACCCTACTCTATGCCTCTACTTTCTCAGAAGACTAAGGAAATTTGGCATGTCAGCTACAATTCTCATCAACCTTTACAGATGCACCATAGAAAGCATTCTTTCTGGTTGTATCACAGCTTGGTATGGCTCCTGCTCTGTCCAAGACCACAAGGAACTACAAAAAGTTGTGAATATAGCCCAATCCATCACTCAAACCAGCCTCCCATCCATTGACTCTGTCTACACTTCCCGCTGCCTCGGAAAAGCAGCCAGCATAATTAAGGACCCCATTCTCCCGGACATTCTCTCTTCCACCTTCTTCCGTCAAGAAAAAGATAAAAGTCTGAGGTCACCTACCAATCGACTTAAGAACAGCTTCTTCCTGCTGCTATCAGACTTTTGAATGGACCTACCTCACACGAATTTGATCTTTCTCTACACCCTAGCTATGACTGTTACACTACATTCTGCACTCTCTCCTTTTCTTCTCTATGAACGGTATGCTTTTTCTGTATAGCGCGCAAGAAACAATACTTTTCTCTGTATACTAATACATGTGACAATAAAAAAAATCAAATCTAAGTCTATGCCCCCTCGTGAGTGGCCTCTCAACCAAGAGGAACAGCTGCTCCCTATTCACCCTGGCCGTACCCCTCAATCTATAGCTCCCAGCTGATCTCATCTTGGCCTCATCTCCACCTTCCTTCCTGCTCCCCATAACTTTTCATCCCATTACTAATTAAAAAACCTCCTCCTACTATTCACTTCGACTCATTCCATGAAGTAGCGAATTCCACTCACTAGATAAAGAAGTTTATCCTGAATTCCCGATTGGATTTAAATGACTATCATACTGCCACTGGTGTGTGTTGAAATGCAAGAGTGGGAGCGATGGGCAGAATTCAGCGATGGTGATGGACAGAACTTTGGAGTCTCAACCATCACTATCCAGAACTCCAGACTACAATGGAAAGGTGCGTGTTGCCACAGCAACACATCTCCCTGTAGCCTTATTGCCCCCTTGCTCAGGTTTCCCCCACAAGCAAAAACATCTTCCCAATGGCGACCCCATCCAACCCCTTGGTAACTTTATAGGGTTCAATCAAGTCAACGCTCTGCTTAGAGACAGACACAACCTGTTCCAGTGATTACGAATGGTTTGAACCTCTCCGTTCATCAACTCATCATAAAAGCATTGACTCATCCTGAGAACCAACACATCATCAGCAGCTCCAGAAGGACCTTGTTTGTCTGAATCTCTTGTTGAGATCAGTAATCCACGGACCCATCATTCCAGGAGTATTGGTATGTGAGGAAGAGTCAATATGGTGTCCACCCAAAAATGCACCAGGTATCCTTTTCCACTCAGAATCTACAGCAGGGAGACAGGCCCTTCAACCCAAACTGGTCCATTCTGACCAAAAAGCCCATCTAAGTTAACCCCATTTGCCTGCAGTTGGCCCATATCCCTCTAAACCTTTCCTATCCATGTATCTGTCCAGATGCCTTTTAAATGTTGTCAATGTCCCTGCCTCAACCACTTCCTCCGGCAGCTCATTCCACACACGTACCACCCTCTGTGTAAAAAAAGTTCCTCCTCAGGTTCCCATTAATCCTTTCCCCTCTTAACTTAAACCCATGCCTAAACGTAGCACTCCAGTGTTAAACTCCATCTTCAGCAAGAGCCAGAAACCACCGTGACACTTCCAGCAAAAATACACCCTCTACAGTGGCCACGATCACCAAGAGAGCTTTCTTCCTCCTCAAGACATTAGAAAATAACCTTGCATTTCTATAGTTCCTTTCACAACATCCTGGAGCGCTTTATAGCCACTTGGTTTGTGAGATAAAATTGCTGTTATAATGTAGGAATCAGCCAATCATTGGAGCGAGCCATTCAGTAAAACATATCCACACCAGTGTTCGTGCTTCATGTGAAGAGGAGCGGGGAGTTTATCAACATATCCTTCCAGCTCTTCCCCCCCCCCCCCATCTATGTTAAGCTAGCCTCCCTTAAGCTGGGGCAGCACAGTGACACAGTGGTTAACACTGCTGCCCCACAGCTCCAGGGACCTGGGTTTATTTGCCGACTTGGGTCACTGTCAGTGTGGAGTTTGCACATTCTCCCCGTGTCTGCGTGGGTTTCCTCCGGGTGCTCTGGTTTCCTCCCACAGTCCAAAGATGTGCGGGTTAGGTGCATTGGCCATGCTAACTTGCCCCTTAGTGTCCTGGGATGAGTAGGTTAGAGGGATTAGCTGGGTAAATGTGGGGTTACAGGGATAGGGCCTGAGTACAGGGATAGGGCCTGGGTGGGACTGCTGTCGGTGCAGACCTGATGGGCCGAATGGCCTCCTTCTGCACTGTAGGGGTTCTACGATTCTCCCATTTAACCACATTGAGGCATTTTATTTTGCCTCAATCACCCTGCTTCATGCTCTCAAGGCAGTGAGGTTTCTCCATAGTTCCCTAATGGGCGCGTCAAGGACCATCCCGGTATTCATGGCTTCCGGCTTTAGATTCCCACCCACGAGTGAAGACACCTTCCCCACATCCAGCAATTCACCAAAGATCTTTAGGCAGCACCTTCCAAACCCATGACCACTTCCATCTAGAAGGACAAGGGCAGCAGATACATGGGAACACCACCACCTGCAAGTTCCCCTCCAGTCACCATCCTGACTTGGAAATTTATCGCCGTTCCTTCACAGTCGCTGGGTCAACCTGCTGGAATTCCCTCCCTAATGGCATCGTGGGTCAACCCACAGCACGTACACGCTGGCCAGCCAGCGACGCCCATGTCCCACGAATTAATAAAAAAAGTCCAAGTTTAAAAAGACCCCTCTATCCGATCACTACTCAGCACAGCAAAGTCCCGCAAGAACGAGCAAATAATCGTTTTTATAAATCTGCTCAGTGGTTAGCACCGCTGCCTCACAGCGACAGGGACCCACGTTCGATTCCAGCTTCGGGTGGACTGTGCGGAGTCTGCATGTTCCTCCCATGTCTGCGTGGCTTTCCTCCGGATGCTCCAGTTTCCTCCCACACTCCAAAGACGTGCAGGTTAACTGGATTTGCCATGCTAAATTGCCCCTCAAGTGCCCCAACTTGTATAAATTAGGGGGATTGGTGGGGTAAATATGTGGGATTATGGGGTTAGAGCCTGGGTAAAGATGCTCTGTCAGAGAGTCAGTGTAGACTCGATGGGCCGAATGGCCTCCTTCGGCACTGTTGGGATTCTATGAAGTGATAACAGTGGAAGAGTAAATATAAGCAGGACATGAGGGAGATCCCCTGCTCTTCTGTGAATAGTGACTTTTTTTTTAAATTCGTGGGACATGGGCGTCGCTGGCTGGCCAGAGTTTGTTACCCATCCTAATTTCCCTCCAGAAGGTGGTGGTGAGCTGCCTTCTTGAACTGCTGCAGTCCACAATGCCCATTCAAGCTGGGCAGAAATTTAATGTTTCTCATCATCCCAAAAGACGGCACTTCTGACTCCCTCAGTACTGCAGCAGAGGGAGTTCATCTGGGTTTCTGTGGCCATGCCTCTGGAGTGGGACTTGAAGCCGCAACCTTCTGACACAAAAGGCAGGGATACTGCCCACAAAGCCACAGGAAGACGAACATGCACATCTGCATTCTCTGGCATAATTAAAGGCACTATTTTCAGCTGCATTATAATAAGCTTTTAAAATGGTAACTCTGAAACATCCAGGAGAGATGTTTGAACTTTTAACCCTGATAGCAGTCGCGGCAAGAGTGAATCATGATGGTTCTGACTTTTTCCTGTTGTCCACCTTCAACTTAAAAAGGCTTCAGCCAAGACTGGCATGGGTTACATTTCTATTCATGTTCATATCTGAGTCAGCGGATGTGGGAAAAGATGTTCTTTCTCACTTCTGACTAGGACGGGAGCCGTGAATAGCGGGGAGATCCTTGATAAATCCAATCGGGAATTGAAGAGAACCCTCACTGCCGAGTGTCAAAACTGCCACCACAGGGAAATCATAGAAACCCTACAGTACAGAAAGAGGCCATTCGGCCCATCGAGTCTGCACCGACCACAATCCCACCCAGGCCCTACCCCCATATCCCTACATATTTTACCCGCTAATCCCTCTAATTTACGGATCCCAGGACACTAAGGGGCAATTTTAGCATGGCCAATCAACCTAACCCGCACATCTTTGGACTGTGGGAGGAAACCGGAGCACCCAGAGGAAACCCACGCAGACACGAGGAGAATGTGCAGACTCCACACAGACAGTGACCCAAGCCGGGAATCGAACCCAGGTCCCTGGAGCTGTGAAGCAGCAGTGCTAACCACTGTGCTACCGTGCCGCCCTGAATGAAATAATAACTCATTGCGGAGGTTAACGCATTGGCATGGATTGAAGATTGGCTGGCTAACAGCAAACAGTTTTAAGGCAAGGATAGATACATTTTTGAACAGTAAAGGAATTAAGGGTTATGGGGAGCAGGCGGGTAAGTGGAGCTGAGTCCACGAAAAGATCAGCCATGATCTTATTGAATGGCGGAGCAGGCTCGAGGGGCCAGATGGCCTACTCCTGCTCCTAGTTCTTATGTTCTTAAACAGAGTTGACATAAATGGGTCTTTTTCTGGTTGGCAGGATGTGGTATGCCACAGGGATCAGTGCTGGGGCCTCAATTCTTTCCCATTTATATTAATAACTCGGATGAAGCGACTGGTTGCTAAATTTGCTGATGACATGAAGATAGGTGGAAAAGTAAGTTGCAAAGACATGAGGAGGCTACAAAGGGGCATAAACAGGTCAAGTGAGTGGGAGCACGTGGAATGCCTTGTGGGAAAATATGCAATTGTCCATGTTGGCAGGGAAAATTTAAAAGCTTATTATTTAAATGGTTCGAGATTGCAGAGCTCGGATTCAGAAGGATCTGGGTGCATGAATCAGTGTACACAGGTACAGCAAGTCACTAGGAAAGCTGGGGGGGGGGCGGGATTGATTACAAAAGTAGGGACGTTACGCTTCAGCTGTACTGAACACTGGTGAAATCATGGCTGGGACTCTGACCTCGCCCGTGGCTGGGATTCTCCAGTCCCTCTGCTGTAACGGGAGATTTGGTTGGGCGCCAAATTCTCCGTTCTCGCTGGCAGCGGTGGTGGGGCGTACGAGATCAGAGAATTCCGGCCCCAATCTGGAGAACTCTGTACAGTATTGGTCTTCTTATTTCAGGAACAATGTGTGTGCATTGGAAGACGTTCGCAGGAGGTTTACCAGACTGACCAGGAACGGGCGGGTTGTCTTATGCGGAAAGGTTGGACCAGATGGGATTGTAACCACTGGAGTTTAGAAGAGTGGGAGGCAACTTGACTGAAACATAAAATCCTGAGGGGTGTTGACAGGGTGGACGTGGAGAGGATGTTTCCTCTTGTGGGGGAATCTAGAACTAGGGGTCACTGTTTAAAAATAAGAGGTCACTCATTCAAGATGGAGGTGAGGAGAGTTTTCTCTCAGTGGGTGGAGGGTCACTGGATCTCTTTTCCACAAAGAAGTAGAGGTTTTGAATATTTCTAAGGCAGAGCGAGATAGATTCTTGATAAACAAGGGGGTGAAAGATTATGGGGACAGGCAGGAATGTGAGGTTGAATTTACAATCATATCAACCGTAATCTTATGGCAGGCAGAGCAGGCTAGAGGGGCTGAGTGGCCTACTCCTGCCCCCAATTTATCTGTTTGTATATCCACATTTGCCCCCTCACAAAAACTGCCCATTTCTACATAGATAACATTGCCCGACTCATCCCATCGCCTGCAGAAACCCTCGCCATGCCCGTGTTATCTCCAGACTTGACCAATTCTAACACACTCCTGATTTATCTCCCACATCTTCATAAACTGGAGACCATTCAAAACTCTGCTGCCCGTGTCTTAAGTCGGGTACTTCCTATTCACCCATCATCCCTGGGCTCACTACCAACCTTGGATTTTTTAATTCTCATCCTCATTTTCAAATTACTCTTGCCTCTCCCCATCTCTGCAACCTCCTCCAGCCCCGACAACCTTCCCCGTCTCAGCAACCTCCTCCAGCCCCGACAACCTTCTCCATCTCTGCAACCTCCTCCAGCCCCGACAACCCTCCCCATCTCTGCAACCTCCTACAGCCCCGACAACCCTCCCCATCTCTGCAACCTCCTCCAGCCCCGACAACCCTCCCCATCTCCGCAACCTCCTCCAGCCCCGACAACCCTCCCCATCTCTGCAACCTCTCCAACCCTCCCTATCTCTGTAACCTCCTCCAGCCCAAAAGCCTCCAAGATATCTATGCTCCTCCAAAGCTGTCCCTCTCGAGCATCCCCAATTTCACCTCCACTGTTAGCACTTGTGCCTTGGGCTGCTTGGGCCTCAAGGTCCGGGATTCCACGGCACGGTGGCACAGTGGTTAGCACTGCTGCCTCACAGCGCCAGGGACCTGGGTTCAATTCCAGCCTTGGGTCCTCATCTATGTGGAGTCTGCACGTTCTCCCAGTGTCTGCGTGGCTTTCCTCCAGGTGCTCCGGTTTCCTCCCACACTCCAGAGATGTGCAGGTTAGGATGGTTGGCCATGCTTAATTCCCCCTAGTGTCAGGGGGATTAGCAGGGTAAATATGTGGGGTTACAGGAATAGGGCCTGGGTGGGATTGTGGTCGGTGAGACCCGATGGGCTCAATGGCCTCCTTCTGCACTGTAGGGATTCTATGATCCTCTGCCTCAAGTTGTTCCTTGAAAGCACTCTTTAAAACCTAGTTCTTTGACCAAGCCTTTGCTTGCTTGGTCTAATACCACCGTGTCTCAAGAGGTGTAATATACTATTTTATAATATTTCTGTTGAAGCGCCATGAGCGTTATGTTAAAGGCGCTACATAAATACAAGTTCTCGCTGCCCTGCCGCAGATTTGAGCGGAAGAAGCTTTAACGCGACAGAGTTTACCTCCCGTTCGGTAATGATTCCAGAATGCCCAAGCAGATCTTCCAAGAACAATTGTCGCAGGGGCAAAAAACATCAAAGTGGTCAGTACCAATCCAGGGACATCCCAGAAAAAACAAAACAAAACAAGGCTGGCAAATGTCTGCACGCAGACCACGCCCGGTTTCTTGGGAAAGCAGTCGGGTCTGACCATCCATACAGAGGCAAGCACTGAAATTTGATTCAACAGTTGAGGATCATCTATGTGAGGGAAGCCCAAAGGGTGGTGAGTGTCTGGAACAAGCTGCCAGAGGCAGATCAAAGGTGGGTTCAATTCTGTCTTTTAAAAGCATTTAGACAGTTACATGAGTAAGATGAGTATAGAGGGATATGGGCCAAACGCGGGCAATTGGGATGAGCTTAGTGGTAAAAACTGGGTGGCATGGACAAGTTGGGCCGAAGGGCCTGTTTCCATGCTGTAAACCTCTATGACTCTGGTGGCACAGCTATTGAAGATTCCCCAAGGACCAACCACACCAACGTGAACTGCGGGTGTCCATGCCAACCGTCTCACATCAAACTCTTCAATCAGACGATGATGAAATCACTCACAGCTTGGGACACAGAAGGAGACCATCCAGCCCAGGTATGCACCAACCATAATCCCACCCAGACCCTATTCCCATAACCCACATATTTACCCTATTAATCCCCCTGACACTAAGGAGAACTTTAGCACGGCCAATGCACCTAACCCGCACATCTTTGGACTGTGGGAGGAAACCCACGCAGACACAGGGAGAATGTGCAGACTCGACACAGACTGTGACCCAAGCCGGGAATCAAACCCGGGTCCCTAGTGCCGTGAGGCAGCAGTGCTAATCACTGTGCCGCCCTTATTTGACAAAACAAGGAATCTACAACCATGTACATCAGAACAGCCATTCAGCGCTTCAACTTTAGATACTTGCATTCTGAAACCAATTTAACCACAATAGATGCAGTCCAAATTAATATATTTTTCTGCCAACATTGTACTAAGGATTAATTACTTTGCCTTGTGGAGAACAGAAGCTCTGGAACCACATTAAGTCAAAATTAAATACCTTTATTGTCCAATTTAAATTCCTCTACCTCACTCAAGCATTTGCTGCATGGTACCTTATCTCTCACGATTACCACTTTTCATCTGGGCCGGTCAGTGTTTAAAGGCAACACTGATTAATGAATGACCAATCTTTAATGTGGAGGCTTTGAAATAGTGGCTAGGCAGCTGCTGTGTGCATAGCTAAAGTCAGAACACATTTGTATGCATGATTCATCGGAAAGACTATTTCTATTATCTGGCTTTTAAAGAAAAAAGTCTTGCATTCAGCTGAAGTTTAAAAATCAACCTACACAGGTCAGCCTTGTGAGCCTATTTGCGTTCAAGGTATTGTACTTAATAAAACAGTTCGCTAGGAACATATCACTAGGCACTACGCCAAACAGCATTATCAAACATGGTGGCACAGTGGTTAGCACTGCTGCCTCACAGCGCCAGGGCCCCAGATTCGATTCCCAGCTTGGGTCACTGTCTGTGTGGAGTTTGCACGTTCTCCCCGTGTCTGTGTGGGTTTCCTCAGGGTGCTCCGGTTTCCTCCCACACTCCAAAGATGTGCAGGTTCGGTAGATTGGCCATGGGAAACGTGAGGGTCATGGGCAAGATGTTCTTTCAGGGAATCATTGCAGACTCACTGGACCGAATGGCTGCCTTTATACTGTAAGGTTCACAGAATCCCTACAGTGCAGAAGGAGGCCATTCGGCCCATCGAGTCTGCACCGACAACGATCCCACCCAGGCTCTATTCCCTCAACCCCACATATTTACTCCGCTAATTCCTCTAACCTACACACCCTGGGACACCAAGGGGCAATTTAGTATGGCCAATCAACCTAACCCACATCTCTTTGGACTGTGGGAGGAAACCAGAGCACCCGGAGGAAACCCACACAGAACGTGCAGACTCCACACAGACAGTGACCCAAGCTGGGAATCGAACCCAGGTCCCTGGAGTTGTGAAGCAGCAGTGCTAAACATTGCGCCACCCTAATGGAACACCCAGCCACATCAGGAGGTATTAGGGCAGGTTACCTGAGGCTTGATCAAAGCAGTAGGGATCTAGAGAGAGGTGGAGGGTTTAGGGAGAGGATCCCACAACAGCTGAAGACAAGACCATGATAGAACATCCTTCCCACCTTTATCTGAAAGGTTTATTCTTGAGCACAGAGAGAATAGCTCCTATGGAATACAGGCTACTTTTTAAAAAACTAATTCAAAGGGGAACACTCTGCTGACACAGGGCCGAATGGCCTCATTCTATGCTACAATGATTCTATGAGAATACTAGCCCCTTCAATTTTACAAAAGATCACAATGGCATTCAGAAGGGGGTGATAATTAACAGTTTCATTCCAATATTGGACCAGCACAGAGCACCAACCCTAATATCACATCACTGTATAAACCAAGGCAAGAACCCAGACTTGGCACAGAAGAGTATTAAAAGACTACTTAAAAACGAGACACAAACCAGTAAAATAGCGCAAATGTCACCTTAGAGTCATAGAGGTTTACAGCATGGAAACAGCCTTCAGTCCAAAATGTCCATGCCGCTTTTTTTTTAAAAACCACTAAGCTAATCCCAATTGCCCATGTTTGGCCCATATCCCTCTGTACCCATCTTACCCATGTAACTGTCTAAATGCTTTTTAAAAAGACAAAATTGTACCTGCCTCTACTACTACCTCTGGCAGCTTGTTCCAGACACTCACCACCCTCTTGTGAAATAATTGCCCCTCTGGACCCTTTTGTATCTCTCCCCTCTCACCTTAAACCTATGCCCTCTAGTTTTAGACTCCCCTGCCTTTGGGAAAAGATGTTGACTATCTAGCTGATCTATGCCCCTCATTATTTTGTAGACCTCTATAAGATCACCCCTCAGCCCCCTATGCTCCAGGGAAAAAGTCCCAGTCTATCCAGCCTCTCCTTGTAACACAAACCATCAAGTCCCAGTAGCATCTTAGTAAATCTTGCTAAGATTCTGCCCTGTTCTCTGAACAGAACTCCAAAACACAGTACTCTAATAAAAGCAAAATGCTGCGGATGGCGGAAATCTGAAATAAAAAGGGAAAATGCTGGAAAATCTCAGCTGGGTGGCAGAGTCTGTGGAGAGAGAAACAGTTAATGTTTCAAGTCCATGTGATCCTTCCCCAGTTCTATGGCGTTGTATTGGACACAAAACGTTAACTTTGTTTCCATCTCCACAGATGCTGCCAGACCGGCTGAGTTTTCCAGCACTTTCTGTTTTTACGATGGAAAGATGGGGGCGCCACAGTGGTTAGCACTGCTGCCTCACAGCGCCAGGGACCAGGGTTCAATTCTGGTCTTGGGTCACTGTCTGTGCGGAGTCTGTACATTCTCCCCATGTTTGTGTGGGTTTCCTCCGGGTGCTCCGGTTTCCTCCCACAGTCCGAAGATGTGCAGGTTAGGTGGATTGGTCATGCTAAATTGCCTCTTAGTGTCAGGGAGACTAGCTAGGGTAAATGTGTGAGGTTACATGGATAGGGCTTGGGTGGGATTGTCGTCAGTGCAGGCTCGATGGGCTGAATGGTCTCCTTCTGCACTGTAGAGATTCTATGATTTCAATTAAATTGAGGAATTTCAGATCCCAGTGTCAGTATCAAGCTCGTTCAAAACCATCGCCCAATTTGTCTTGGGTGAGACCTTGAATTCTAAATGAATCCTGACACAATATCAGTAATCTTCTCAATCACAGTGGATGTTTGCATTGCTCAACAGACCCAGTTCTTTTATTTGGCCATTTGCTTTGCAATCTGGTGGTGTGCCACACCTCCCAGGGTCAATACACTTAATTTCTGAATCTCCTTTCGACCTTGTAACTCAATAGTGAAGATGCCCGATTGCTGGAATGGATGCATTTCTATGTTCCTCGACACAGAGCCCAGCAGCAGTCAGTCCAGGCTGGTGTTTATACTTCTCTCAAACCTCCTCCTGGGTTTCCACATTGCACACCGTCAGTATAGCCTTCTATTCCCTTCTCCCCCATCCCCCACCATGTTTATCTCGCTTCCCCTGTAAATGCATCTCACCATTCCCAGTGGACACGCGTTCCACATTCTGGTTGGAGAGATGAAGATTTCTTGCAAGTTCCCTATCGATTAGAAGGTTCACCGAGATGTTGCCGGGTCTCGAGGGTGTTGGCTACGAGGAGAGGTTGAATAAACTAGGATTGTTTTCACTGGAAAGACGGAGGCTGAGGGAAGACCTGATAAGAGGTCTATAAAATTATGAGGGGCATAGACAGGGTGGATAGTCAGAGGCTTTTCCCCCCAGGGTGGAAGTTTCAATTACAAGGGGATGTTGGTTCAAGGTGAGAGGGGGAAAGTTTAAGGAAGATGTGCAGGGCAAGTTTTTCCAGAGAGAGTGGTGGGTGCCTGGAACGCGCTGCCAGAGGAGGTGGTGGAAGCAGGCACATTAGTAACATTTAAGAGGCATCTGGTTGGGTGCATGAATGGGGAGCGAATAGAGGGATACAGACTGAGTAAGGGCAGAAGGTTTTTTTTTAGTTTAGTTAGGGCATCATGATCGGCACGGGCTTGGAGGGCCGAAGGGCCTGTTCCTGCTGTACTTTTCTTTGTTGTCGCCCCCCCCACTCCACACGTTTAGAAATTGCAAATTAGTCACAAGGCTGATGGCACGCAATCAACTGAACTGATGGCATTCCCATTAAGATCCTTCTCTGGTGTGCAAATAAGAGTGGTCGGCTCAAACATCAGCAACACAGAACAAAGCGCAGGTATCCAATTAGCCTCACTCCTTTTCCCCAAGGTCCCGCAACCATTTGCTTTTCAAGTATTTATCCAAGTTCCCTTTGAAAGCTCCATTTGAATCTGCTTCACTGCCCTTTCAGGTCATCACTGCTACTCTTGCTTCACTTTTTTGTCTTTGCAAATTACCTTAAGACACGTGTTTGTCTCATTACTGAAGGTCCTGCCAGTGCAAACAGCGGCGGGCTTTCAATTTAAATTAAACCTACTCCTGATTTTGAGTACTCTATTAAACGCCACTTTCGTCATCAGGGCAAGCACCATGCCACGCTGGTTAGCACACAGCACCAGGGACCCAGGTTCGATTCCAGCCTCGGATCACTGTCTGTGCGAGTCTGCGTGGGTTTCCTCCGGTTGCTCCGGTTTCCTCCCACAATCCACAAGGCGTGCAGGTTAGGTGGATTGGCCATGCTAAGTTGTCCCTTAGTGTCAGGGGGACTAGCTAGGGTATATATATATATGGGTTACAGGGACAGGGACTGGGTGGAATTGTTGTCAGTGCAGGTTTGGTGAGCCGAATGGCCTCCTTCTGCACTGTAGAGATTCTATTCCGTGTAGGTTCCGGTGTCTTTTGTTATTGCAATGGAGGGGGATAGGGCCGTACGGCAGGGCAAGGTTTACAATTGGGGGAGAGGTAATTATGATGCGATTAGGCAAGAATTAGGGGGCATAAGATGGGAACAGAAACTGTCAGGGAAAGGCACTAATGAAAAGTGGCACTTTTTCAAGGAACAAATACTGGGTGTCCTTGATAGGTATGTCCCTGTCAGGCAGGGAGGAAATGGCCGAGTGAGGGAACCATGGTTCACGAAAGAGGTGGAATGTCTTGTGAAAAGGAAGAGGGAAGTTTATGTAGGGATGAGGAAACAACGTTCAGATGGCTTGATTGAGGGTTACAAGTTAGCAAGGAATGAGCTGAAAAAGGGGCATAGGAGAGCTAGGAGGGGACATGAGATGTCCTTGGCGGGTCAGATCAAGGAAAACCCCAAGGCTTTTTACTCTTATGTGAGGAATAAAAGAATGACCGGGCGAGGTTAGGGCCAGTCAAGGACAGTTGTGGGAACTTGTGTATGGAGTCAGTAGAGATAGGCGAGGTGATGAATGAATACTTTTCTTCAGTGTTCACCAAGGAGAGGGGCCATGTTTTTGAGGAAGAGAAGGTGTTACAGGCTAATAGGCTGGAGGAAATAGTTGTTCGGAGGGAGGATGTACTGGCAGTTTTGAATAAACTGAAGGTCGCCAAGTCCCCTGGGCCTGATGAAATGTATCCTAGGATTCATTGGGAGGCAAGGGATGAGATTGCAGAGCCTTTGGCTTTGATCTTTGGGTCCTCACTGTCCACGGGGATGGTGCCAGAGGACTGGAGAGTGGCGAATGTGGTTCCTCTATTTAAGAAAGGGAATAGAAATTACCCTGGTAATTATAGACCGGTTAGTCTTACTTCGGTGGTTGGTAAATTGATGGAAAAGGTCCTTAGGGATGGGATTTACGACCATTTAGAAAGATGCGGATTAATCCGGGATAGTCAGCACGGATTCGTGAAGGGCAAGTCGTGCATCACAAATTTGATTGAATTTTTTGAGGTGGTAACTAAGTGTGTTGATGAAGGTAGGGCAGTTGATGTCATATACATGGATTTTAGTAAGGCGTTTGATAAGGTCCCCCATGGTCGGCTTATGATGAAAGGAGGTGTGGGATAGAGGGAAAGTTGGCCGACTGGATAGGTAACTGGCTATCTGATTGAATGATGTGGAGATGCCGGCGTTGGACTGGGGTCACGCACAGGGTCCCATTGCCCGATACGATGGGACGGCCGGGTGTGTTTGCCTTGTGTATCTGTTGTTAAACTTCTTACTGTGTTTACCCCAGTCCAACGCCGGCATCTCCACATCGTAAACACAGTAAGAAGTTTAACAACACCAGGTTAAAGTCCAACAGGTTTATTTGGTAGCAAAAGCCACACAAGCTTTCGAGGCTCTGAGCCCCTTCTTCAGGTGAGTGGGAATTCTGTTCACAAACAGAACTTATAAGACACAGACTCAATTTACATGAATAATGGTTGGAATGCGAATACTTACAACTAATCCAGTCTTTAAGAAACAAAACAACGGGAGTGGAGAGAGCATCAAGACAGGCTAAAAAGATGTGTATTGTCTCCAGACAAGACAGCCAGTGAAACTCTGCAGGTCCACGCAACTGTGGGAGTTACAAATAGTGTGACATAAATTCTGATTCTAGGATCGCATGATAAAGACTCAGGAGGAAAAAAGCAGAAATATTTATGTGAAATAGTGTGACATAAACCCAATATCCCGGTTGAGGCCGTCCTTGTGTGTGCGGAACCTGGCTATCAGTTTCTGCTCCGCGACTCTGCGCTGTCGTGTGTCGCGAAGGCCGCCTTGGAGAACGCTTACCCGAATATCAGAGGCCGAATGCCCGTGACCGCTGAAGTGCTCCCCAACAGGAAGAGAACAGTCTTGCCTGGTGATTGTCGAGCGGTGTTCATTCATCCGTTGTCGCAGCGTCTGCATAGTTTCCCCAATGTACCAATCTTTTTAGCCTGTCTTGATGCTCTCTCCACTCCCATTGTTTTGTTTCTTAAAGACTGGATTAGTTGTAAGTATTCGCATTCCAACCATTATTCATGTAAATTGAGTCTGTGTCTTATAAGTTCTGTTTGTGAACAGAATTCCCACTCACCTGAAGAAGGGGCTCAGAGCCTCGAAAGCTTGTGTGGCTTTTGCTACCAAATAAACCTGTTGGACTTTAACCTGGTGTTGTTAAACTTCTATCTGATTGAAGACAGAGGGTGGTGGCGGATGGAAAATTTTTGGACTGGAGGCAGGTTGCTAGCGGAGTGCCACAAGGATCAGTGCTTGGTCCTCTGCTCTGTGATTTTTATTAATGACTTAGAGGAGGGGGCTGAAGGGTGGATCAGTAAATTTGCTGATGACACCAAGATTGGTGGAGTAGTGGATGAGGTGGAGGGCTGTTGTAGGCATAGATAGGATGCAAAGCTGGGCTGAAAGATGGCAAATGGAGTTTAACCCTGATAAATGCGAGGTGATTCATTTTGGTAGGACTAATTTAAATGTGGATTACAGGGTCAAAGGTAGGGTTCTGAAGACTGTGGAGGAACAGAGATCTTGGGGTCCATATCCACAGATCTCTAAAGGTTGCGACTCAAGTGGATAGAGCGGTGAAGGCGGCCTATAGTGTGTTAGCTTTTATTAACAGGGGGTTGGAGTTTAAGAGCCATGGGGTTATGCTGCAACTGTACAGGACCTTAGTGAGACCACATTTGGAATATTGTGTGCAGTTCTGGTCATCTCACTATAAGAAGGATGTGGAAGCGCTGGAAAGAGTGCAGAGGAGATTTACCAGGATGCTGCCTGGTTTGGAGGGTAGGTCTTATGAGGAAAGGTTGAGGGAGCTAGGGCTGTTCGCTCTGGAGCGGAGGAGGCTGAGGGGAGACTTAATAGAGGTTTATAAAATGATGAAGGGGATAGATAGAGTGAATGTTCAAAGACTATTTCCTCGGGTGGATGGAGCTATTACAAGGGGGCATAACTATAGGGTTCATGGTGGGAGATATAGGAAGGATATCAGAGGTAGGTTCTTTACGCAGAGCGTGGTTGGGGTGTGGAATGGACTGCCTGCAGTGATAGTGGAGTCAGACACTTTCGGAACATTTAAGCGGTTATTGGATAGGCACATGGAGCACACCAGGATGATAGGGAGTGGGATAGCTTGATCTTGGTTTCAGATAAAGCTCGGCACAACATCGTGGGCCGAAGGGCCTGTTCTGTGCTGTACAGTTCTATGTTCTAGATTAGCTGGAACAGCCATGGTAAATGTATGGGGTTATGGGATAGGTTGGGGGAAGAGGGCCTGTGCAAAACACTGTCAGAGTGTTGGTGCAGATGGGCCGAATGGCCTGCTGCACTGTAGGGATTCAATTCTATCTCCACTCTTAGTCTCTACTGAACTGAAGCCCATCTTGCAATCCAAAATGAATGACTTAAATCATTTTTTTTTTGCTGCTGTTCCTCAAAACGTTGCAGTAAAAGGACACAAGGAACCAAAAACGACTTTAAAAGATGTCAGATGAAACTAAGTATCCGCTCACATCCTGTAATACTTCTTTATAACGATGGCATTCCGATAACAGAAACGTTCATCTCACACACGAGGAGAACAATCTGTTTAGAACAGCCCAGCTTGCTCTCCCCCCCCTCCTCCCCCTCTTCAAAGTCCTTTCACTAATGTAGCTTCCAGGGCCAAGGAAGTATCAAAAGCAAGGCAGAGTTCAAACCAGAGACAGCCTGGAAGCTTCTGGGCAGAAGTCAAGTGCTTCAGTGGTTTAAAATAACATCATAAACTATACATCCAAAAAAGAATTTCCAAAGGTCCAGCTCAATTCCTTCATCCCCTGCATCTTATTAAAAACAGCAAGAAGTTTAACACCACCAGGTTAAAGTCCAGCAGGTTTATTTGGTAGCAAATGCCATTCCAAATAAACCTGTTGGACTTTAACCTGGTGTTGTTAAACTTCTGTGTTTACCCCAGTCCAACGCCGGCATCTCATTAAAAAGACAGCTTTCCAACAGAGATACTTGCATTTGCTTTAGTTCGATGCTCCCGTGCTTCCCAACTCCTGGAAACTCTTGCTTGGTTTCCAGTCTAATTTAACAACTGTACTTGGCAAAAAGAAACAAGTAATAAATGAAATGACAATTTACCATTTAAAAGGGGCTGCCCTTCGTGAATGCTCCTCGAAACCACTGCGTTGTAAATATCTTCGGAAAATCCAGGGGTACACGATGCAAGGCCAGCTACTTCTATTGGTATCTACAAAAAAAAAAATCCCAAAACAAAAGACGAACAATTAAATAATGTAAAATAGATCTCAAAAATATAAATTAAAAACTTTTTTCGGCCAGCTCCCTCAGGTCTGAATGAAGTGCTGATAAATTGATCAGGGAATTGTACAAGCATGGAATGCAGGAGGCCATTCGGTCCATTGTGTCTCTGCAAGCTCTTTGAATGAGTTATCCAATTAGTCTCACTTCCCCCAGCTTTCGCCCACAGCCCTGCAACTTTTGCCTTCTCAAATACTTGTCCAATTCCCCTTTCACCACAGTTTTCAGGCAGTGCGCTCCTGATCATAAAAACAGAAAATAGAAGCAGAAGGCCATTCAGCCCTTCGAGCCTGCTCCACCATTCATTTTCATGGCTGATCATCCAACTCAATAGCCTGATCCTACCTTCCCCTCCCCATCATATTCAGCACCCTCTCCTTTCCTTCTCTCCCATGTACTGATGTAGTCCAAAGATGTGCGGGTTAGGTTGATTGGCCATGCTAAAATTGTCCTGAGGATTACCAGGGTAAATATGTGGGGTTGTGGGAGTGGGGCCTGGGTGGGATTGTGTCAGTGCAGACTCCATGGGCCAAATGGCCTCCTTCTACAACTGTGGGGATTCTATGATACTGTATCAGTGGTACGTTTTGTCTGTATAGCATGCAAGAAATTATAGTTTTAAAGTTTATTTATTAGTGTCACAAGTAGGCTTACATTGCAATGAAGTTACTGTGAAAATGCCCTCGTCGCCACACTCAGAATCATAGAAACCCTACAGTACAGAAAAGAGGCCACTCGGCCCATTGAGTCTGCACCGACCATAATCCCACCCAGGCCCTACCCCCATATCCCTACATATTTTACCCACTAATCTCTCTAACCTATGTATCTCAGGACACTAAGGGGCAATTTTTTAGCATGGCCAATCAACTTAACCCGCACATCTT
Organism: Mustelus asterias; assembly: GCF_964213995.1. NCBI lineage: Eukaryota > Metazoa > Chordata > Chondrichthyes > Carcharhiniformes > Triakidae > Mustelus > Mustelus asterias. Next base: position 6,042,456 of record NC_135807.1, read on the forward strand.
TGGACTATGGGAGGAAACCAGAGCACCCGGAGGAAACCCACGCAGACACGAGGAGAATGTGCAAACTCCACACAGACAGTGACCCAAGCCGGGAATTGAACCCAGGTCCCTGGAGCTGTGAAGCAGCAATACTAACCACTGTGCTACCGTGCCGCACTCCGGCTCCTGTTCGGCTAACGAAGGAGAATTTAGCACGGCCGATGCACCTAACCAGCACGTCTTTCAGACTGTGGGAGGAAACCGGAGCACCCGGAGGAAACCCACACAGACACGGGGAAAATATGCAAACTCCAACCCAAGCTGGGAATCGAATCCGGGTTCCTGGCACTGTGAGGCAGCAGTGCTAACCACTGTGCCACCCATGTGACAATAAATTAACAACTCACTGTCTTAAAAGGACAAATTTCAATCTGGTTCTTTTCCTTAAAAAAAAAGCTGAATTAAAGCCCTCAAAAGGAGGAGGTGGGCCCCAAACCTGTTTTTTTTAAAAAATGTTAATTAAACAAATGCTACTTAATGTCAGCTAACAGTGCCACAACAAATAGACTCTCGGGAGACAGACAGGGGTGAGAAAGTAGGCTAGTTTCAAATGTTCGGGTACCAAACAATGATCTTAACTGGGTCAAGCAAATCACTATCAGGCTGGAGCTGGAGTGCGGGCAGTCACAGGGTGGGGACTATTCAATTGTAAGCATGATACATCTCTGAACAGGCAATTGGAATGGGACAATGCACTCAACTGATTTCATGCTTAAAGGGGTTTAATTACAACACAGCATTCCAAACAATTCTATTATTAGTTGTCTACAGTGCAAGGTTAGTTAGAATAAGGAGCAATTTGCACCACACTTGAGTGAGAAATTTAGCAGCATTTTAAATGCATCTTATCAGCAAAACTTTGGCTAAACAATTGTTCAGATCGGGAAGAACTAATTGCACGAGTGCACTTCCCAAATCCTTCCTATTTAAGGCACTGCAAATTGTAACCTTTGCTAATTCTAATTAAAGTGAAAAACACAGAACAAAAACGAGAACATGTTATTTTGATAAAGGGAAGTTGCTGTCCTTGGATTTAAAATCAAAACTCGAGTTGCCTGCAATGCTAAACTAAGATTTGCCACCGTTTAACAAAGCATGTATCTAAAATCCAGTTACAGAAATGAACCTTGTACAGGTTGAAGAAAAGTTCCAGCCAATTAGTACTGACTTAATAGTCAATGCAGTGTGGCACTTTTTTTGCATCTTACTCAAGACCATTTTCTATTGTGATAAGAACTGCCCAAACTGAATGAAAAGGCTCAATAAAAAAGGCTCCATTGTGATTCAAATGGACAGCTAATGGGAAAACGCTGATGCCTTAAAAATGCAAACATTCCCCTTCTTGCAGAAGGCTATGTTTAAAATTAAACTAGACTCTAAATCTACCTCCCCACTAACCGGCCACCCCCTCCCTGCTCAGTGCAACCTGCTGGAAAATTAATGAGCAAATGCCCTCCTCCATCCGAGTTTGTGAACATTGAAAAATGCAGAGATGAGAAGTGAGGAGGTTGAGGTGGTGTGGGAGCAGGCACTGTTATTGCAGGAACACTCACACAACGCCCAATCTGCACCGCATGTTAAAAACAATACACCTCTAATCGACTGCATCCAAACATGCACAATCTCTTCAAATCACGAACTTTTCAAATGCAAAACTCCCCACTTGCAGGACATTTTTTTTTCACCCTGGAATGTTAATCCTCTCTTAACAAATGCATTGGAAAAGAGCTTTTGCAACATAAACCGTGCTGTAAAACACAGGCACATGGTGAGGATGATGGAGATAAAGGGACTGGGGGAAGAACACTGAAAAGACCTGCTTCTCTCTCTGACCAAGCTCTCTCTCTGGGACTGCTGGTTCAATCTCTTCCCCAGTATGTGTCTAGGATTTCTCATTGTGCTTCAATCTACCCCATCATTATGATTTTTTATGTCTCTGGGGCTAGTTTCTCTCTCTCAGCCTCTCTCTCTTGTGGGTCTGTGTCCCAGTTTTTAATCTGTCCTTTTCCCTCTGCACCCTGCCTTTCTCCTGGTCTGAGGGCTCTTTCCCAGTTCCTGTACCTCTCTGTGTGTCTAAGCCCTCTGCATCTCTGGGCACTCTATCTGTATCCCACTCTCCGTCCCAGTGTCTGTCTAGACTCATGTCTCAGTGTCTGGGTTCTCTCTTGTCCCTCTGGGACCCCTCTCTATATATTATAGGACTCCCCATTTCTCTCTCTCACACACAATATAGCCCTTGTATATATCTCTCTCAATCTATTTCTTTCCCTCTATCTGTATGTCTCCCCCGTTCCTGTCTCTCTCTATCCCCTGTACCCTTTTCTCTCATCTTTCTTTCCCTGTGTATCTGTGTTCCTGTATCTCTCCCCTTCTCCCTGTATCTCTTTCTCTACCTCTTTATCC